>NC_064638.1:928831749-929134779 GCF_023864345.2 Schistocerca serialis cubense
GTGTCGAATAAATAATCATTACAACTGCAGCATCTAATTGAAATAGTTAAAAATACAGTATGCATAAATACAGGTTGGTCACAAAGTCTTGATCCATTTTCAAGAAATAATGCATGCATTTACATACTACATAACAACCATTCATTTCTGAAATAATGTGGACCTATCATCTTTTTTGCAGGATAATCAAGAATAATGCTTATGATAGAAGAACCTGTGGCTGTTGTTGGTGTGCAATTCCATGGTTTATCTTATCTGTATGTGCACCATGAGTTCACTCAAAAATTTCACATGCTAGCACCAACAAGAGCAAACATTTGGCTACTTGTCAATAAGTTCCAAGGAAATGGAAATGTTGCCTATGAAACACCCTCTGGGAGATGACCTGCACCACAAGAGATTGTTCAGTGAATTCGAGAAACAATCAAAACAATTCCAAATGCATTAATTCATTTAAGCAAGGAGTTTTATATGCCAAAATCAATGATTTTGAAAGGTTTAAACTTTACACTCAAGAAAAAAGTGCACCACATTCAGGTGCTTCACAAATTACACCCAGAAGATATGCAGCTCATAAAAATCCATGTTACCATTTGATAGTAGCTGTGAACAACAAATACCACACAACTTACATTTTCTTTACTGATGAGGTCACATTCCACATCTGCAGAAAAGTTAATTAACATACCTGCTGCATGTGGAGTAATGAGCCATCTCCAGCTATTACTGAATGGCAAAGAGGCACACCAAAACTAAATGTGTTGCTTAGATTCACAAAGCCTATAGTTAATTGATCCTTCATTTTTGCAGAAGAGACAATTACTGGGAACATTTACATTGAATGCTGGACAATTACAAGAAACATTTAGCCTGATATGCCTGAGTAATTTCTGAAGCCACAGCTTCACCTAGAAGGAATTACTGACACTACTGTATTCCAACAGGATGGAGCACAGCATCATTTTGCTCTCAGAGGAAGGGAGTACCTATATCAATGACTCACTAGCAGATGGATAGGCAGAGTTTCAGCAAGTCTGCGGCCATCAGGTTCACCTGATTTGATACCCTTGGATTTCTTTGGTTGGGTTACATGAAGTTAATACTATACAAAGCAAAGGTAACAGATATCCAGATAGATAACAGCTTGGTGCCGATATACAGTGTTGGCTATTTCACAAGATATGTTTCAAAACAAGCTGAGATCCACCCTTCAACGATGGTCACAAAACTTCAAAATGGATGGAGGCCATGTCGAAGTATGGTGAAACTATATACATACCAACAGCAAACATACATCTGTATAATGTAAATTCACCCCTTCTTTCGTAGGAATCCTGTACATAGTATACATACATACACAACTACAGATGTATACAAATGTAACATGAGTACCTAATAGTGAAAAATCCAGTATGTAATGTAACAATATTATGAAATGGATAGTTGCTACTCACCATATAGCAAAGATGCTGAATTGCAGATAAGTGCAACAAAAAGACTGTCACAAACTCAGCTTTCAGCCAACAAGGTCTTTGTCAAAAATAGACAACAGACACACACAAGCGCAACTCACACACACACACATCCACAGTCTCTGGCAACTGAAGCCAGACTACGAGCAGCATCAGCAGTGCCTGATGGGAGTGGTAACTGGGTGGGGGTACGGAGGAGGGATGGGGTGGGGTTAGAGGGATAGCAGGTTAGGGGTGGGGGATGGTGAAGTGCTGCTGGAGAGTGTGTAGGGATGAGGTGGAGAGAGGGTAGGGCAGCTAGATGCAACTGGGAGGTTAGAAGGATAGGCAGTGGGCAGGGGTGAGAGAGAGAAGGGGGGGGGGGGGGGGGGGGAGCGGGAGACTGTGAAAAAGGAGAGAAGTAAAAGGCCAGGGTGCACTGGTGGAATAGAGGGCTGTGTAGCGCTGGAATGGGAACAGGGAAGGGGATAGATTGCTGAGGAAAATGACTAATGAAGGTTGAGGCCAGGAGCATTACAGGAATGTAGGATATATTACAGGAAGAGTTACCACCTGTGCAATTCAGAAAAGCTGATGATGGTGGAAGGATCTATATGGCACAGGCTGTGAAGCAGACAATGAAATGTCATGTTGGGCGGCATGCTCAGCAACAGGATGGTCCAATCATTCTTTGGCCATAGTTTATCTGTGGCAATTCATGCAAACTGACAGCATGTTGGTTGTCATGCCCACATAGAATGCAGCACAGTGGCTGCAGCTTAGCTTGCAGGTCACATGACTGGTTTCACAGGTAGCCCTTCCTTTGATGGGATAGGTGATGTTTATTATCAGACTGGAGTAAGTGGTGGTGGGTGGATTTATGGGACAGGTCTTGCATCTAGGTCTACTACAGGGACATGATCCATGAGGTACGGGTTTGGAAGCAGGGGTTGTGTAGGGATGGACGAGTATATTGCGTAGGTTTGGAGGATGACAGAATACCACTGTGGGAGGGACGGTAAGGATAGTGGGCAAGACATTTCTAGTTTCAGGGCACAATGAGGGGTAGTCAAAACCCTGGTGGAGATCGTAATTCAGTAGCACGAGAACTGTGTGGTACTGAGCTACAAGGCGAATGCTCCTTTGTAGCCAGACAGTGAGACTGCAGGAGGTGGGGGGGGACTGGAAAGATAAGTTTATGTACAAGGTTGGGAGGATAATTATAGTGTGTGAAGGCTTCAGTGAGACCCTAGGTATATAATCAAGAGGGACTGCTCATCACTGCAGATGCGATGCCCATGGGTGGCAGCCATCAAAGTGGAGGTATTGCTGGTGGTTAGTATGTTTGATATGGACAGAGGTACTGATGTAGCCATCTTTGAGGGGAGGTCAACATCTAGGAAGATGGCTTCTTGGGCTGAGTAGGACCAGGTGAAGCAAATGGGGGAGAAGCAGTGTAAGTTTTGGAGGGATCTGAATAGGATGTCCTCACTTTTGATCCAGATTGCAAAGATGTCATCAATGAAGCTGAACCAGGTGAGAGGTTTAGCATTCTTGGTGTTTAGGAAGGATTCCTCTAGCTGGCTCATGAATAAGTTGGCATAGGATGGTGCCATGCGGGTGCCCATAAGCATACCCCAGATTTGTTTATAGGCAATGCCTTCAAAGGAGAAGTAATTGTGCATGAGAACATAGTTGGCCATCGTGACTAGGAAAGTGGTTGTTGGTTTGGAATCCTGAAATTGGGAAAGCTAGTATTCAAGAGCAGTAAGGCCATGGGCATTAGGGATGTCATTGTAAAGGGAGGAGCCATCAATAGTGATGAGCAGGGCACTATGTGGTAAAGGAACAGGAACTGTGGAGATACAGTGGAGGAAATGGTTGGTATCTTTCATACAGGGGAGTAGGTTCTGGGTAATCGGCTGCAGGTATTGGTGTACTCTGCAACCCCTCTCACTCTCCACCCCAGCCTCCTCATTACCCCCACCCAGTTACATCTCCCATCATGCAATGTTGCTGCTGCTCGTAGTATCTTATACACTTTTTAATTACATGCATGTATATTATGCATCTGTATGTGTTATCTATAGATTGAAAAAGGATTCATGTGAAAGCTAACGAAGTACTCGGTCTTGTTTACATGACTTCCAATGACTCAACACCTTTACAATTCAGTACGTTCTTAAATTATTTACATTTTACAGTGACTTTCTGTTAGCATATTTATTTTGAGATAGGTGTGTTATGGTTCTTACATACATCATATTTTCCAGTATCCTTGCCAAGGGGGTTGCAAGAGGTCTGAGAACAACATATTTCAGTGACACTGGAAATATCCCTTGCGGCAGTTATGTGCTGCTAGAGAAAATTCAGCCAAACTTCCGATATGGTTTAAGTAAATACATTCACTGTCAAAATGAGAATAAAAATTCTGTAAATTTTCACTGACCGTAATATATGGTTTGTTAGTCCAATCCAGCAGTTTATCTTTACAGTATTTACTCCCACATCCACATTCATCAAACAGTTTTCCCACATATAAAGCGTAGTTTGAGAGACTTGATTTTACAAAATTATAGAATTCTTGCATACTTGTCCATGTAACACTTCTTTGATTGAATAGGTTCTGGAAATGGTTCACATTATTGAGAGATATGGAACTGTAATTTTACAGCGGCGTAAAAAGTCTTTCAGATTCTCTCCTTTAATTTTATCAACAATATAATTAATTCATTCGGCACTTATGTCACAGTTACTATCTCACTTTCAATAAAGAAATACTGCTGAAAATGTCCAGCTGATGTGAAAAGAACTGAAGAGTGATGACAGTGAGAGGGGTTATAAAAAGTCTTTTAGGATGAGAGAGCTTCTCTTAGAGACAGGAAGTCAGACTTAAAGCTTGTAAGACAGCAGTCACTCTTACAGCAATTGTCAACAGAGAAAACCATCTAATTTTGCATTGGCCTAGAAGACTCTTTATATTCTGTTTCAGTTATTTGTAGTGTCCCTTTTGCGATGTTTAAGAATAATGCATTTGAAGTGTGTATAAAAATATTGAATAAGACCAAACAGACCAGACTGAAAGTCAGTTGTGAAAAAAATATAAAATTATTTACAAAAACTATAATGTCAATACTACGGTAAGGAAAGACAACAATGATGATAAACAATATCACAGTAAAGAATAAGGCGAAATCAAACATTTATGTCTTTGTATAACTATAGAAGATGGAAAAAATAAGTTATTACTCGTTCCTCTGCTGTTTCTGATTCTCATGTTACTATTGTTAGATAGATGTCGGGTGTAGACGAAAAAAAAGCTATCAAGAAGACGAAAGCAGTGATCGCTGGCTGGCAGTAATTGGCTGCCATTAAGCAGCGGACTTAATATTAACTTTTCTTACAGCTTTCCACAAGAGCAGAGGTGATAAAATCATTTTAAAACATTATTTAATTTAAATCTGGGTAGTTCCATGAGTCAATTTTGCAAGAGTTCAAATATTTTCAGAGATACCATTTGTCGTAGATCTGTGAACTTTGGCCTCAACTGTATTTAGATGAAAACCAGTTACGATAATCTTGTAGGGAGCCTGGCACTCATTTAAATTGAAAACAAACATTTATTTTGGCCTCCTATAAGATATTCTACTTCTCATGGTCTCACCTACGTAAAGAAAATAATTAATGCTAACCTCTTATCTTACATAGTATCAAAAGCATAAAACCAATATAGAATATTAAAAGAGAACCGTTAGATACTTCACAATGTGATTTTAGTTTCTCAAGATGTGCAGCACTAATATGATAATGTTGGAAAACTAATTTTTTAGTGAGAAGTCTGGAGCTTTGTGAAGCACACTATGCACAGTATGAGCAGTAAATGATATTTGCTGTAAGCTGAAATTGCTACTACTTTTTTCCTCAATGCTGAAATCTTCTACGATATCTGCACTTCCTAAAACAAAATTTACTGACTCCAAGACTTGACCTACTACACATTATCTGTATGGTAAAATCTAACAAGCTTAAAATCTGTGTGGTTGGAAGAATCAATCATTAATTAAATACATTCTGCTTCTTTAAGGTCTTTGATTAGCTATTCCATTGCAAATGACACAGTTACGGTCATGATAAACGGTTTCATTTGAAAGCATCTAGTGGAACAGCATTCAATTATATCATTGGTTCAGCCCATCAAATTAAATACTCTGGTTTAGCATCCTAGTATAATAATTTGTAGCTCCTTGTACTGCAAGCTATTTTTTAATGTCTGTAATCATTTTCAGTAAGTACCAGTACTTATCAATTTTAAATCTGGGCTATCTATTTTGAAGAGCAACTTTATGTTTGTTTGACTTCACTTGAGTTATAATGTTAGTCAATGCTCTGTGGCCAATGCTAAATTTTGTGTGATAAGCTCTATAATCAACATTGGTACCAGTTTGAATTACCACAATCTATGGTTTAATATCTGCGTGTGCTTGTAGGCTGAATAAAGAAAGTAGGCTTGGCTTGATGTAACAGTTTATTAACGAAGCCCTGTGGGCAGAACAGACCATAATACACTGCAATCAATAACTCGTGTGAAGGTATGAGAAAAGTTCAGTATGGTAAATTATTATGTATATAACACTTGGATTCACACTTCTCACCAAGGAGTAGGACGTGGAACAGAAATCAACAATCAAAGAGTAAATCACAGAACAAATGTCGCTTGTGTATAGCGTCTCTGGCGTCCAGCGGGAATGTTTCATGGCACTGTACTTGCAAACACCCATGCATGTAATGGCGCTGGATGATGACAGAAGATGCCACATCAGCCCCCATGGTGGAAGCAGAGTGTCATTCCAAATAGTGTGCTGGAAAATTGACATGTTGCCTGTATCTTCACATGTGTAGTGGTGGGTCAACTGTGGTCCCCGGCTTCGTATGTGTCGGCGACAACGTTTTGGGAGTGAATGCTGAGTGAGGTAGAAGTTGTGGTAGGTCAGGTGTTGTTGCTTCACATGGTCAATGGAGACTGTAGCCAGTTACCCATTGATCAAGATGTCTACAGTCTTGCTTCCTCTGGTTACAACACGGTGTGGGTCAGAAGATGATGGTTGGAGTGAGTGTTTAACACCTTCCATTTGTAACATGACGTGTGCAGGAGGATAGGTCATGATGGACAAACAGGGCAGGAGTCCCGTGTCGGTGAGGTTCTACAGACGGAGGCGAGCCACCTGTTGTTGCAGTTGGCGGTGAAATTCCAGCTGGTCACCCATAGGATTCGGGAGAGCGTCGGTAGCCACAAATTCTCCCAGCAGGCGAAATGCTTGGCCGTAAACCAATTTGGCTGAATGTGCTTCAGAGCTCAAGTAATACCACAGGAAGTGCTTTGGTCCATCCAGTGTAATGACACATTAGGGCAGCTCTTAGGGTATTAAACCACTGCTGGTGGGGTGATAGGGCATCGTCCAGTTGTGAAGTGTGCCATAAAATTTTGTTAACTCTTGAAACAAATCGGACTCGAATTGATGTACCCTGTCGGTCATAATGTTCAGCGGGCAACCAAAATGTGACACCCAGCGTGTGATGAAGGTGAAAGCGATAGTTTCTGCCATAACATTGTCCACTGGTGCAGCTTCTGGCCATCGAGTGTACTGATCAAACATCATAAATACGTAACAGTGACCATTGTATGATGACAGCGGGCCAAAAACTCAAGGTGGACATGAGTGAATCGTGCTGTCGTGATCGGAAAGCTTCCTACTGGTGAGTGGATGCGGTGATTCATCTTGCTATGCTGGCATTTCGAGCAGCATCTCGCCCATTCACAGCAGTCCATTTGCTTTCCAGGCCACACGTAATGCATTGTTACTAAGTGTGTCGTAGCTCATATGCCTGGGTGACATAAGTTGTGCAGTGAGTGGAAAACGTCCTTCTGAAATTCCAGAGGTATGAAGGGTCTCAGCTTCGATGTAGACATGTCACAATATAGCTTTACATCATTTCCAGGAATGTATACCAGCTGCAGGTCCAGTGCTGATTCACCATTTGACAGAGTCATTTGTAATTCCGCATCAGCTTGCTGAGCTGCAGCAAGGTTGGTGTAATCGATCATATAGGTGACACTGCTGACTCTGGACAAACAATCGGCCACTACATTGTCGATCCCAGACACATGACGTATATCAGTGATAAACTGAGATATAAACAAGAGCTGGTTGTGTTGTCTGGGAGAACAGTTCATGCTGTTCTGACAGAATGTATATGTTAGTGGCTTGTGATCTGTAAAGATAACAGTCACGTGCTTCTAGTTATGGTCTGAAGGACTTGACAGATTCATAAATGGCCAGAAGTTCTCTATCGAATGCACTCCAAAGTCTTTGTGAGGTTGTCAACTTGAGTGAAAAAAATGCGAGTGGCTGCCATGTGTCATTACATTGTTGTTGCAACACAGCGCCGACTGCTGTCTGGCTAGCGTCGACTACCAGTGCTAACATGGCGGTGGGATCTGGATGTGCTAGCAGGGCTGCATTGATGATGCTTTTCTTGGCTGCTTCAAATGTGACAGTCATTTCGTGAGTCCAAGTTATAGGCACATTACCTTTGGTTTTTGGACCAGTTAGCACTGCGACTAAAGGTTCCTGTAGCTCAGCAGAGTGTGGCAAATGGCGACGGAAAAATTTTAACATCCCTAGGAAATGCTATAGTTCCTTGACTGTAGCAAGATTCGGAATGCGCGAAATGGCTTCCACCTTCTCAGGTTGTGGTAGCAATCCTGCTGCAGAAATTCTATGTCCGAGAAAGTCTACTCAGGCTGGCCAAAGAAACATTTTGAGGTATTGAGCACAATTCTGTAGTGTTCCAATTGCTTTAATACTTCGGTTAGATGGTGGCAATGTTCCTCAGGTGACGATGATAAAACCAAAATGTCATCCAGATATGCAAACGCAAAAGGTAAACCCTGTAGCACAGAATCTATGAAGCGCTGCCATGCCTGTGTGGCATTCCTCAGTCCAAAAGTCATGAACATGCTCTCAAATAAACCAAAAGAAGTGATTATGGCTGTCTTTTGAATGTCACATTCAGCTACAGGTATCTGTGTGTAGGTCTTTGCACAGTCTGACACAGTGAACACTACTAAACCACTCAATGCGTAATTGTAATCGCACAACAAGGATACGGGATAACGATCGGGTATTGTCCGGGCATTCAGGGCTTTATAATCGGCCACACGGCCTCCATGCGCCTTCCTTCTTTAGCACTAAATGTAATGGTCAGGACCAAGAGCTGTTCGAAGGCCAGATTACACCTTCACGCAACATACAGTCAAATTCTCCCTTTGCTATTTTGAGGCGATCTGGGGCTAAACGTCGTGGCCTACAAGAGGTAGGGGGTCCATCATTAGTCTCAATATAATCGACAGTATCATGCCTTACCTCCTTAGGTGCCCCAGATGGTCACATCAGTGATGGAAATCCTCGCAGCAGCTCTGCGTACTCACCATCCACTACCTGGATTACCTTGGCAGTATGGACAGCGGTGTCTCGATGGAATACGGGAGTTGTTAGGCTGGTGGTGTTGTTGACCAGATGAGAGTTCCTCATGTCAGGCAGCAGGTTGTAGCGGGCGAGGAAGTCAGCTCCGATGATTGGTTCAGCGATGTCCACGACAGTAAGGTACCATGTGAAAGTGCGTCACAACCCAGGTTGAGTTCCAAGCGCATCATGCCATATGTTGTAATCTGGGAGTTATTAGCAGCTGTGAGGCAAATGGTCATAGGTGGTCGCTCCTGATGTAGCATGGTTCGAGGAAAGATTGACAAATTGGAACCAGTGTCTACTAAGTACTTCCAGGTGGAATGTCGGTCACTCACAAACAGGCACCCGGATGTCAGACAGCTACCAGAGGAGATGCTCACTTCTGATTGCCACTGCCATTTGAGTAGGGGCAGGGCATCATACACTTATGTGCTTGCTTGCAGAACCTGCAGTGGTACCAACAGACTGTTTGTTCTGTCCCTGTCATAGACAGGGCAGTCGATCATCGGCTGCATGAGTGACGATGGAATTGATGATGGCTCCTGTTGTCCGTGTCGTGGCAGTGTTAACAGCTCGCTGATTTGCTGTGATAACAAGTCCACTTTGTTGGACAGAACATCATAATCTGTGCATGAGACAGTTGTCGCAGCGCAGGAGCACACCACAGTGGTGAAGCTAACTATTGATGGCATATTGCCTCTTGGATCTTATTTGCTAATTCAGTGACACCATGATTGCCTTCACTGTTGGTGGTAACCAGCTGCTCCAGATCGTGTGCAGTAAGCTGTCCGGGACTGTACGTGCGTCTATCTTACTCCCCAGATGATGTAGGTACTGTGATGGTTTTTTGTCGCCTATGTCCCCCATGAACCGTGGACCTTGCTGTTGGTGGGGAGGCTTGCGTGCCTCAACGATACAAATAGCTGTACCGTAGGTGCAACCACAATGGAGGGGTATCTGTTGAGAGGCCAGACAAACAAGTGGTTCCTGAAGAGGGGCAGCAGCCTTTTCAGTAGTTGCAGGGGCAACAGTCTGGATGATTGACTGATCTAGCCTTGTAACACTAACCAAAATGGCCTTGCTGTTCTGGTACTGCGAACGGCTGAAAGCAAGGGGAAACTACAGCCGTAATTTTTCCCGAGGGCATGCAGCTTTACTGTATGATTAAATGATGATGGCGTGCATCCTCTTGGGTAAAATATTCTGGAGGTGAAATACACTCCTTGAAATGGAAAAAAGAACACATTGACACCGGTGTGTCAGACCCACCATACTTGCTCCGGACACTGCGAGAGGGCTGTACAAGCAATGATCACACGCACGGCACAGCGGACACACCAGGAACCGCGGTGTTGGCTGTCGAATGGCGCTAGCTGCGCAGCATTTGTGCACTGCCGCCGTCAGTGTCAGCCAGTTTGCTGTGGCATACGGAGCTCCATCGCAGTCTTTAACACTGGTAGCATGCCGCGACAGCGTGGACGTGAACCGTATGTGCAGTTGATGGACTTTGAGCGAGGGCGTACAGTGGGCATGCGGGAGGCCGGGTGGACGTACCGCCGAATTGCTCAACACGTGGGGCGTGAGGTCTCCACAGTACATCGATGTTGTCGCCAGTGGTCGGCGGAAGGTGCACGTGCCCGTCGACCTGGGACCGGACCACAGCGACGCACGGATGCACGCCAAGACCGTAGGATCCTACGCAGTGCCGTAGGGGACCGCACCGCCACTTCCCAGCAAATTAGGGACACTGTTGCTCCTGGGGTATCGGCGAGGACCATTCGCAACCGTCTCCATGAAGCTGGGCTACGGTCCCGCACACCGTTAGGCCGTCTTCTGCTCACGCCCCAACATCGTGCAGCCCGCCTCCAGTGGTGTTGCGACAGGCGTGAATGGAGGGACAAATGGAGACGTGTCGTCTTCAGCGATGAGAGTCGCTTCTGCCTTGGAGCCAATGATGGTCGTATGCGTGTTTGGCGCCGTGCAGGTGAGCGCCACAATCAGGACTGCATACGACCGAGGCACACAGGGCCAACACCCGGCATCATGGTGTGGGGAGCGATCTCCTACACTGGCCGTACACCACTGGTGATTGTCGAGGGGACACTGAATAGTGCATGGTACATCCAAACCGTCATCGAACCCATTGTTCTACCATTCCTAGACAGGCAAGGGAACTTGCTGTTCCAACAGGACAATGCATGTCCGCATGTATCCCGTGCCACCCAACGTGCTCTAGAAGGTGTAAGTCAACTACCCTGGCCAGCAAGATCTCCGGATCTGTCCCCCATTGAGCATGTTTGGGACTGGATGAAGCGTCGTCTCACGCGGTCTGCACGTCCAGCACGAACGCTGGTCCAACTGAGGCGCCAGGTGGAAATGGTATGGCAAGCCGTTCCACAGGACTACATCCAGCGTCTCTACGATTGTCTCCATGGGAGAATAGCAGCCTGCATTGCTGCGAAAGGTGGATATACACTGTACTAGTGCCGACATTGTGCATGTTCTGTTGCCTGTGTCTATGTGCCTGTGGTTCTGTCAGTGTGATCATGTGATGTATCTGACCCCAGGAATGTGTCAATAAAGTTTCCCCTTCCTGGGACAATGAATTCACGGTGTTCTTATTTCAATTTCCAGGAGTGTAGTTCCACATTCGGATCTCTGGGCAGGGACTATTCAAGAGGACGTCGTTATCAGGAGAAAGAATACTGGCTTTCTACGGATCAGAGAATGGAATGTCAGATCTCTCTATCGAGCAGGTAGGTTAGGAAATTTAAAAAGGGAAATGGATAGGTTAAAGTTAGATACAGTGGGAATTAGTGAAGTTTGGTGGCAGGAGGAACAAGACTTTTGATCAGGTGACTACAGGGTTATAAACACAAAATCAAATAGAGGTAATGCAGGAGTAGGTTTAATAATGAATAGGAAAATAGGAATGCGGGTAAGCTACTACAAACAGCATAGTAAATGCATTATTGTGGCCAAGATAGATACGAAGCCCACACCTACTACAGTAGTACAAGTTTATATGCCAACTGGCTCTGCAGATGACGAAGAAATTGAGGAAATGTATGTTTAAGTAAAAGAAATAATTCAGATTGTGAAGGGAGACGAAAATTTAATAGTCATGGGTGACTGGAATTCGAGTGTAGGAAAAGGGAGAGAAGGAAACATAGTAGGTGAATATGGATTGGGGCTAAGAAATGAAAGAGGAAGCTGCCTGGTAGAATTTTGCATAGAGCACAACGTAATCATATCCAACACTTGGTTTAAGAATCATGAAAGAAGGTTGTATACATGGAAGAACCCTGGAGATACAAAAAGGTATCAGATAGATTATATAATGGTAAGACAGAGATTTAGGAACCAGGTTTTAAATTGTAAGACATTTCCAGGGGCAGATGTGGACTCTGACCACAATCTATTGGTTATGACCTGTAGATTAAAACTGAAGAAACTGCAAAAAGGTGGGAATTTAAGGAGACGGGACCTGGATAAACTGAAAGAACCAGAGGTTGTACAGAGTTTCAAGGAGAGCATAAGGGAACAATTGACAGGAATGGGGGAAAGAAATACAGTAGAAGAAGAATGGGTAGCTTTGAGGGATGAAGTAGCGAAGGCAGCAGAGGATCAAGTAGGTAAAAAGACGAGGGCTAGTAGAAATCCTTGGGTAACAGAAGAAACATTCAATTTAATTGATGAAAGGAGAAAATATAAAAATGCAGTAAATGAAGCAGGCAAAAAGGAATACAAACATCTCAAAAATGGGATCGACAGGAAGTGCAAAATGGCTAAGCAGGGATGGCTAGGGGACAAATGTAAGGATGTAGAGGCCTATCTCACTAGGGGTAAGATAGATACTGCCTACAGGAAAATTAAAGAGACCTTTGGAGATAAGAGAACGACTTGTATGAATATCAAGAGCTCAGATAGAAACCCAGTTCTAAGCAAAGAAGGGAAAGCAGAAAGGTGGAAGGAGTATATAGAGGGTCTATACAAGGGCGATGTACTTGAGGACAATATTATGGAAATGGAAGAGGATGTAGATGAAGATGAAATGGGAGATATGATACTGCGTGAAGAGTTTGACAGAGCACTGAAAGACCTGACTCGAAACAAGGCCCCCAGAGTAGACAACATTCCCTTAGAACTACTGACGGCCTTGGGAGAGCCAGTCCTGACAAAACTCTACCATCTAATGAGCAAGATGTATGAGACAGGCGAAATACCCTCAGACTTCAAGAGGAATATAATAATACCAATACCAAAGAAAGCAGGTGTTTACAGATGTGAAAATTACCAAACTACCATTTTAATAAATCACAGCTGCAAAATACTAATGTGAATTCTTTACAGACGAATGGAAAAACTAGTTGAAGCCGTCCTCGGGGAAGATCAGTTTGGATTCCGTAGAAGTGTTGGAACACGTGAGGCAATACTGACCCTACGACTTATCTTAGAAGAAAGATTAAGGAAAGGCAAACCTACGTTTTTAGCATTTGTAGAGTTAGAGAAAGCTTTTGACAATGTTGATTGGAATACTCTCTTTCAAATTCTGAAGGTGGCAGGGGTAAAATACAGGGAGCAAAAGGCTATTTACAATTTGCACAGAAAGCAGATGGCAGTTTAAGAGTCAAGGGGTATGAAAGGGAAGCAGTGGTTGGGAAGGGAGTGAGACAGGGTTGTAGCCTCTCCCCGATGTTATTGAATCTGTATATTGAGCAAGGAGTAAAGGAAACAAAAGAAAAGTTCAGAGTAGGTATTAAAATCCATGGAGAAGAAATAAAAACTTTGAGGTTCGCTGATGACATTGGAATTCTGTCAGAGACAGCAAAGGACTTGGAAGAGCAGCTGAACGGAATGGACAGTGTCTTGAAAGGAGGGTATAAGATGAACATCAACAAAAGCAAAATGAGGATAATGGAATGTAGTCGAATTAAGTAGGGTGATGCTGAGGGAATTAGATTAGGAAATGAGACACTTAAAGTAGTAAAGGAGTTTTGCTATTTGGGGAGCAAAAAAACTGATGATGGTCGAATTAGAGAGGATATAAAATGTAGAATGGCAATGGCAAGGAAAGCGTTTCTGAAGAAGAAAAATTTGTTAACATCGAGTATAGATTTAAGTGTCGGGAAGTCGTTTCTGAAAGTATTTGTATGGAGTGTAGCCATGTATGGAAGTGAAACGTGGACAATAAATAGTTTAGACAAGAAGAGAATAGAAGCTTTCGAAATGTGGTGCTACAGAAGAATGCTGAAGATTAGATGGGTAGATCACATTACTAATGAGGAGGTATTGAATAGAATTGGGGAGAAGAGGAGCTTGTGGCACAACTTGACTAGAAGGAATCAGATGGTAGGACATGTTCTGAGACATCGAGGGATCACCAATTTAGTATTGGAGGGCAGCGTGGAGGGTAAAAATCATAGAGGGAGACCAAGATATGAATACACTAAGCAGATTCAGAAGGATGTAGGCTGCAGTAGGTACTGGGAGATGAAGAAGCTTGCACAGGATAGAGTAGCATGGAGAGCTGCATCAAACCAATCTCAGGACTGAAGACCACAACAACAATGTCCTCTTGGGTAAGTAAATTTATATCCAATTCTGGACATACGAATGTGCACTTCAAGCCAAACAATGTGTTTTAGTATGGTTCATGAAATTCTGATACTCTTAAAGTATCCTCTAATGTCTTGTTTCTTTTATGACATAATGTAAGACCTTTTAATGTTTTACACATATGAACATAAGGGCTGCGTCATCGCATTAGCATTGGCGCCTGTTATCTGGCGCTCTCTGGCAATTGCTGAAACGAACCTATTTCTAACTGGTCATGGGAAAATATTGTGAATGGTTGTTTGAGAAGCATTACTTTCAAAGTAAATACCCTTTTACGGATGATGAACTAAGTGCACGAATGTATGATAAATTTCTTAAATCGCAGAGCATTTGACTCTCATTTAAAGATCAACTCTTTGAAGATAACCATTTAGAATAATTTTGAGCCCAGAAGATAAGTCAGTTATATCGTTGTTAAACATTTTACTGGCACATTTGTGTGATGTATCTTAACATGTAACAAGCGCAAAAAAGATCAACATTATATGTGAAAGCTTTGCTTCTCTTCCAGCTTATTAACCTTCCAGACCAATATTATATGTGAAAGCTTTTCTTTTCTTGTAGCAACACTGTATTTATTAATTTAAACTGTTAACTTTTTCTATTTGTGTGTTCGCACTACTTAACAGTGATGCTGCTATTGGCCGATTACATCACGTGTCCTATGCTCTAAATATCCGCTGTCATCGGATGGTGAGATCACGTGACATGAGCTAAGACTGGGTTACAAAAGCACATTGCAATCTCGATTTCAATGCCTTGGAGAGTAACATGTGGTGTTTTGTGGAATTCGAATTTATACTTTCGTAATACGAAAATATGCAGTGAACATGTTGCCGCACATCAAACATTTTTCCAAAACGTTTTTTACCTTGAGTTCCCTTTTCCAAAGTGCGGGAAAATTCTACACTGGTGTATAAAAGCATAACCACTCAAAGGCTGATAAGTTTTACAGTTCCAAGGAAAAGTACACTGTCACTTAACACAGAAAAATGTGTTTTCATCTGAGAGAAAATGTATTTTTAACCAGGAAATCCAGGAAAAATCCGTGATTTTTTTTCCTCGTCTGCATATACACCCTGTTTTAGGTTCTAACAAGTCTCATCTCCCTTCATTACTAATGCCCATGTGTAATTCAAGGTTCCTGGCAAGTGTACCACATCATTATTTTCAGAAGTCGTCGTCTGCTTGTCAGTCCGAGAATCATACTGCATAAACTATTCAAGCTAAGAGGCAATGCTTCACATAATGTATTTACAATAGGTTTCTGTTATAAGCATCATTATTTTTTATTCAGTTGTACAACACTGCTCTGCTGAGATATTGATGGGAAGACATCCTTGCATTTTTAATCTGCCCAAAGGCCCAGTCATTAGAGATAAGACCCAAATCACACTCATGTACGCAGGAACTAGGGACACATAAAATACAAATGTTCATCAATGGAATGCTGACAAACAACATAGTGATGTTTGTTCAGACAATGATGATTGCTGTTACTATGGATACTTTTCAGGATATTATTAGTGAAGTATTGTAATGAACGAATGCATACGCATAGCAGCACAGTGATGTATTTGAACATTTTGTATAGGGTTCCCATCCAAACTGATTTTTCTGCTGCATTCACAATCTTTGATAAACTGTCTTGGGGTCCCTAAACAGTCCTTGGTGTTAGTAAAATGTTCTTGTTTTTCACATAATGTAACTTGACTAAAGCTTTTTATTTGTAAACTAATCATCTGATCTGTTCTTTCAGAATAAGGACAATGTTCCCTTGCATTATTTCAGTTAATGTATGAATTTGACGAATGTTGTCATTACAGGTAATTTTCCTCTCAAATTCAATATACACTCCTGGAATTTGAAATAAGAACACCGTGAATTCATTGTCCCAGGAAGGGGAAACTTTATTGACACATTCCTGGGGTCAGATACATCACATGATCACACTGACAGAACCACAGGCACATAGACACAGGCAACAGAACATGCACAATGTCGGCACTAGTACAGTGCATATCCACCTTTTGCAGCAATGCAGGCTGCTATTCTCCCATGGAGATGATCGTAGAGATGCTGGATGTAGTCCTGTGGAACGGCTTGCCATGTCATTTCCACCTGGCGCCTCAGTTGACCAGCGTTCGTGCTGGACGTGCAGACCGCGTGAGACGACGCTTCATCCAGTCCCAAACATGCTCAATGGGGGACAGATCCGGAGATCTTGCTGGCCAGGGTAGTTGACTTACACCTTCTAGAGCACGTTGGGTGGCACGGGATACATGCGGACGTGCATTGTCCTGTTGGAACAGCAAGTTCCCTTGCCAGTCTAGGAATGGTAGAACGATGGGTTCGATGACGGTTTGGATGTACCGTGCACTATTCAGTGTCCCCTCGACGATCACCAGTGGTGTACGGCCAGTGTAGGAGATCGCTCCCCACACCATGATGCCGGGTGTTGGCCCTGTGTGCCTCGGTCGTATGCAGTCCTGATTGTGGCGCTCACCTGCACGGCGCCAAACACGCATACAACCATCATTGGCACCAAGGCAGAAGCGACTCTCATCGCTGAAGACGACACGTCTCCATTCGTCCCTCCATTCACGCCTGTCGCGACACCACTGGAGGCGGGCTGCACGATGTTGGGGCGTGAGCGGAAGACGGCCTAACGGTGTGCGGGACCGTAGCCCAGCTTCATGGAGACGGTTGCGAATGGTCCTCGCCGATACCCCAGGAGCAACAGTGTCCCTAATTTGCTGGGAAGTGGCGGTGCGGTTCCCTACGGCACTGCGTAGGATCCTACGGTCTTGGCGTGCATCCGTGCGTCGCTGCGGTCCGGTCCCAGGTCGACGGGCACGTGCACCTTCCGCCGACCACTGGCGACAACATCGATGTACTGTGGAGACCTCACGCCCCACGTGTTGAGCAATTCGGCGGTACGTCCACCCGGCCTCCCGCATGCCCACTGTACGCCCTCGCTCAAAGTCCGTCAACTGCATATACGGTTCACGTCCACGCTGTCGCGGCATGCTACCAGTGTTAAAGACTGCGATGGAGCTCCGTATGCCACGGCAAACTGGCTGACACTGACGGCGGCGGTGCACAAATGCTGCGCAGCTAGCGCCATTCGACGGCCAACACCGCGGTTCCTGGTGTGTCCGCTGTGCCGTGCGTGTGATCATTGCTTGTACAGCCCTCTCACAGTGTCCGGAGCAAGTATGGTGGGTCTGACACACCGGTGTCAATGTGTTCTTTTTTCCATTTCCAGGAGTGTATATTATAGATATTTTTGTAAACTTGTAGTCTCTCCTTCAGCAATGTGATGAATTTGGCCTTCTGTGCTTAGTTTCCAAAGCAGTGTGTATTATGTCATATATTGCAGCATCATAATTGCTTCAAATACTTATTGGTATCATGTTGAAAAATGATATTGTAATATTTCCTGTATTAGTCATGGAGAAATGTAAGTTTAAATATAAATATATGTATTACATTCCTCCATCACTAATACAGGAAATATTACAATATCATTTGCAGCATGATGTCTGTAAGTATTGGATCACTAAAATATTTCATCATTGAAGGAGAGGATGAGAATGAATTATATTGACTGTGGTATCTTCTGTCATCATCCAGCGTCATGACATGTGTGGGTTTTTGCAAGTACAGTACCACGAAACTTTCCCGCTACACGCAAGAGACGCTATATGCAAGCGACATTAGTTGTCATTTACTCTTTGATTGTTGATTTCTGTTCCACGTCCTACTCCTTGACAAGAAGCATGAATCCAAGTGTTAGATACGGAATAATTTACCGTACTCAACATTTCTCACACCTTCACACGAGTTATTGATTGCAGTGTATTATGGTCTGTTCTACCAGTAGGGCTTCGTTAATAAATTGTTACATCAAGCTGAGTCAAGCCTACTTTCCTTATTCAGCCTACAAACACACGCAGATGTTAAACTGTCAATCACGATAATTCAAACCGGTACCAACAAGATGGTGACCCTGACATGATTTCCTGCATGCACACTGAATTTACGAGAAGTCCTTGCAAGAAATTGAGATGGCGGCAAATCCAACAGAGCTAACAAATACTTGTGTGGTACATCTAGCTGTGCCACTACCACCCTTCTGGCCGCGCAATCCATCCCTGTGGTTTGCGCAAGTTGAAGCAAATTTTTTCTATGCAGGTATCACGGTCGATGCCGTAAAATTCACGCTAGTGGTCAGCCAACTAGATCAACAGTACACTGCTGAGGTTCAAGACATCATAATTAGCCCACTGGGAATGAACAGCTATGACCGATTGAAAGCAGAACTAATTCAGTGAGTGTCCGCTTCACAAGAAGAACGAATCTGGCAGGTGCTTACCCAAGAGGACATTGTTGTTGTGGTCTTCAGTCCTGAGACTGGTTTGATGCAGCTCTCCATGCTACTCTATCCTGTGCAAGCTTTTTCATCTCACAGTACCTACTGCAACCTACATCCTTCTGAATCTGCTTAGTGTATTCATCTCTTGGTCTCCCTCTACGATTTTTACCCTCCATGCTGCCCTCCAATACTAAATTGGTGGTCCCTTGATGCCTCAGAACATGTCCTACCAACCGATCCCTTCTTCTGGTCAAGTTGTGCCACAAACTTCTCTTCTCCCCAATCCTATTCAATACTTCCTCATTAGTTATGTGATCTACCCATCTAATCTTCAGCATTCTTCTGTAGCACCACATTTCGAAAGCTTCTATTCTCTTCTTGTCCAAACTATTTATCGTCCATGTTTCACTTCCATACATGGCTACACTCCATACAAATACTTTCAGAAATGACTTCCTGACACTTAAATCAATACTGGATGTTAACAAATTTCTCTTCTTCAGAAACGCTTTCCTTCCCATTGCCAGCCTACATTTTATATCCTCTCTACTTCGACCATCATCAGTTTTTTTGCTCCCCAAATAGCAAAACTCCTTTACTACTTTAAGTGCCTCATTTCCTAATCTAATTCCCTCAGCATCACCCGACTTAATTAGACTACATTCCATTATCCTCATTTTGCTTTTGTTGATGTTCATCTTATATCCTCCTTTGAAGACACTGTCCATTCCATTCAACTGCTCTTCCAAGTCCTTTGCTGTCTCTGACAGAATTACAATGTCATCGGCGAACCTCAAAGTTTTTATTTCTTCTCCATGAATTTTAATACCTACTCCGAATTTTTCTTTTGTTTCCTTTACTGCTTGCTCAATATACAGATTGAACAACATTGGGGAGAGGCTACAACCCTGTCTTACTCCCTTCCCAACCACTGCTTCCCTTTCATGTCCCTCGACTCTTATAACTGCCATCTGGTTTCTGTACAAATTGTAAATAGCCTTTCGCTCCCTGTATTTTACCCCTGCCACCTTTAGATTTAAAAAGAGAGTATTCCAGTCAACATTGTCAAAAGCTTTCTCTAAGTCTACAAATGCTAGAAAGGTAGGTTTGCCTTTTCTTAATCTTTCTTCTAAGATAAGTCGTAAGGTCAGTATTGCCTCATGTGTTCCAATGTTTCTACGGAATCCAAACTGATCTTCCCCGAGGTTGGCTTCTACTAGTTTTTCCATTCGTCTATAAAGAATTCGTGTTAGTATTTTGCAGCTGTGACTTATTAAAGTGATAGTTCGGTAATTTTCACATCTGTCAACACCTGCTTTCTTTGGGATTGGAATTATTATATTCTTCTTGAAGTCTGAGGGTATTTCGCCTGTTTCATACATCTTGCTCACCAGATGGTAGAGTTTTGTCAGGACTGGCTCTCCCAAGGCCGTCAGTAGTTCCAATGGAATGTTGTCTACTCCGGGGGCCTTGTTTCGACTCAGGTCTTTCAGTGCTCTGTCAAACTCTTCACGCAGTATCATATCTCCCATTTCATCTTCATCTACATCCTCTTCCTTTTCCATAATATTGTCCTCAAGTACATCGCCCTTGTATAGACCCTCTATATACTCCTTCCACCTTTCTGCTTTCCCTTCTTTGCTTAGAACTGGGTTTCCATCTGAGCTCTTGATATTCATACAAGTCGTTCTCTTATCTCCAAAGGTCTCTTTAATTTTCCTGTAGGCAGTATCTATCTTACCCCTAGTGAGATAGGCCTCTACATCCTTACATTTGTCCTCTAGCCATCCCTGCTTAGCCATTTTGCACTTCCTGTCGATCCCATTTTTGAGATGTTTGTATTCCTTTTTGCCTGCTTCATTTACTGCATTTTTATATTTTCTCCTTTCATCAATTAAATTGAATATTTCAAAATGATTAATGGAAAATCTCATATAAGATGTGAAACAAATACTAACAAAGAGATAGAGGGGCTGGCCAGTACTTACCTCAGCTCAGTACAGCCGATAGATACACACAAAACAGAACTGAAAATTTACATTCCTAGCTTTCGGAACTTTGTTCCTTCATCAGGGAGGAGAGAGGGGAAAAAAGGGAAGAAGGGAAAGTGGATTCAGTTACTCACAACCCAGGTTATGAAGCAACAGGGAAAGGTAAACAGGGAGGGTAGCAAGGATGGAGGCATGGTTGTCAGAGGGAAGCCAAAGATATTTCTTCTGTTACCCAAGGATTTCTACTAGCCCTCGTCTTTTTACCTACTTGATCCTCTGCTGCCTTCGCTACTTCATCCCTCAAAGCTACCCATTCTTCTTCTACTGTATTTCTTTCCCCCATTCCTGTCAATTGTTCCCTTATGCTCTCCTTGAAACTCTGTACAACCTCTGGTTCTTTCAGTTTATCCAGGTCCCGTCTCCTTAAATTCCCACCTTTTTGCAGTTTCTTCAGTTTTAATCTACAGGTCATAACCAATAGATTGTGGTCAGAGTCCACATCTGCCCCTGGAAATGTCTTACAATTTAAAACCTGGTTCCTAAATCTCTGTCTTACCATTATATAATCTATCTGATACCTTTTTGTATCTCCAGGGTTCTTCCATGTATACAACCTTCTTTCATGATTCTTAAACCAAGTGTTAGATATGATTACGTTGTGCTCTATGCAAAATTCTACCAGGCGGCTTCCTCTTTCATTTCTTAGCCCCAATCCATATTCACCTACTATGTTTCCTTCTCTCCCTTTTCCTACACTCGAATTCCAGTCACCCATGACTATTAAATTTTCATCTCCCTTCACAATCTGAATAATTTCTTTTATTTCATCATACATTTCTTCAATTTCTTCGTCATCTGCAGAGCCAGTTGGCATATAAACTTGTACTACTGTAGTAGGTGTGGGCTTCGTATCTATCTTGGCCACAATAATGCATTCACTATGCTGTTTGTAGTAGCTTACCCGCATTCCTATTTTCCTATTCATTATTAAACCTACTCCTGCATTACCCCTATTTGATTTTGTGTTTATAACCCTGTAGTCACCTGACCAGAAGTCTTGTTGCTCCTGCCACCGAACTTCACTAATTCCCACTATATCTAACTTCAACCTATCCATTTCCCTTTTTAAATTTTCTAACCTACCTGCCCGATTAAGGGATCTGACATTCCATGCTCCGATCCGTAGAACGCCAGTTTTCTTTCTCCTGATAACGACATCCTCTTGAGTAGTCCCCGCCCGGAGATCCGAATGGGGGACTATTTTACCTCCGGAATATTTTACCCAAGAGGACGCCATCATCATTTAATCATACAGTAAAGCTGCATGCCCTCGGGAAAAATTACGGCTGTAGTTTCCCCTTGCTTTCAGCCGTCCGCAGTACCAGCACAGCAAGGCCGTTTTGGTTATTGTTACAAGGCCAGATCAGTCAATCATCCAGACTGTTGCCCTTGCAACTACTGAAAAGGCTGCTGTCCCTCTTCAGGAACCACACGTTTGTCTGGCCTCTCAACAGATACCCCTCCGTTGTGGTTGCACCTACGGTACGGCTATCTGTATCGCTGAGGCACGCAAGCCTCCCCACCAACGGCAAGGTCCATGGTTCATGGGGGGGGGGGGGGTACCAGTACTGTATTATCTCATGTTTGGTTCTTTATTATTGAAATACCAGCATGCCGGAAGATGAAAACGTGCACCTGAAATGCAGCAAGCTGTTGAAGCTAGCCAATAGTGCGGACTTAATCATTTCATTTCAAATAAATTGACTGCCTCAGCGGAAAAGATTTATTAAAAGCCAAATTTCTTTAGCAAACCGACAATAATAACATCAATGGCCCCCCTTAATGACCTTTTGTCTGTTAAATTGCCAGATGCTAAGCTTGTTTTGTTTGCAGATGATACAAACACTGCAATATGTAGCAACTCAAAGTACAGATTTAGAAATAGCTGCTAATCAAATTTTCACTGAAATTATTAAATGGTTTAGAGTTAATTCACTGTCATTAAAATTTGAAAAAACCCACTATATGCAGTTCAGAACCTGTAAGAGTCTTCCTTCCATCATGTGTATAACATATGAAGACATGCAGATCGAAGAGCTTGATAGTGTTAAATTTCTGGGATTACAACTTGATAATAAATTCAGTTGGGAAGGGCATACCACAGAATTGCTGAAGTGCCTAAATAAGTCTGTATTTGCAGTGAGAATGATTTCAGATGTAGGAGATATAAATATCCAAAAACTTGTGTCTTTGCTCACTTTCATTCTATCATATCATATGGGATCATATTCTAGGGTAACTCATCAAACCAAGCAAAAGTTTTTAGCATGCAAAATCATCTAATAAGACTCATTTATGGTGTAAATTCAAGAACATAATGTAGAATCTTTTTCAAGGAGCTTGTAACAACAATGACGCTGTACTATTGTACATATAAGTAAATTTTTTTTCCATCTGATTTTTCGATAAATTAGTGTAATTGATGTTCTGATTTCATTTCTTTTTTGTTTCATGCCATTGTGTTAAGGAAACTGTAAACAAGTTTCAATGTGAATATTTATGTTTATGTCAAATGTCAAGCAATATTGTAACAGAACTGAAATGTAAGAAACGTTGAAACTGTTGTAAGATGTTTAAAATTGTAACTGTGCGTCGGGTCCATACGTAGGCAATGTGTTAGGATATGTAGAATGCAAAACCTTGGGTGAATACCCGGCCTATCAGGGAGCGGTAAAAGGTGGATGGCAGGCGAGCGCGGGAAAATGCACGCGGGCACTGCACGGCACAACGGGCTCAGCAGTTGTAGTTGGAGTCTGGCATTGGTCTGAGCAACACCTTCTGGAGCGAGGAGGCTTTCCTGGAAGACGTAGTTTCACTGAGCCTCGGATATGCTGTTCCAACGCCCACACAGCATGGCAAAATTCCATAGGCACTAAATGGAAAAGTATTGCGACGCTAAGAAGAATTAAAGTGCCGATACGTCAAGAGCCATAGCTGTGGTTGTTTGTGTGCTCTGTGCCTCGCCATCTCGCCGCCCGCCAACCGCCGCATCGATACAAGCAGGTTGAAACTTTTAGTACTGTATTCGTATGGACCATAGAGTGAACTGTTCAATAATAACCTAAATTGTAACAGAACTTTCCCCTCATTTAATTATCCTCACAACTAACCTAGGCAGGGTCCTTTCCAAATGTTGTGCAATCCGAGTGTCCCGAAATGAAAAATTAAATTTTGTGTTAATAATAATTACTTGCAGACCTAGTTATGTTAGAATGGTGTTTAAAGAACTGTTTTGTTAATGAACCAGTAAATGAATAACGAAGGCCTAACGAAGTTGAAAGATAACTTTAATATTGATATAGTAATGAAGTTTAATTATTTCGAGACAGATATAAAGGTATTTAAATGAGAAGTAAATAAGATAAAAAGAGTAGTAATTCATATACTGGAAATCTTGAACGCATGATAATTTCAGTAACCAATTTTTTTTATATAGTAATTATAACAGTTTCAGGGTCTCCCCCTCCCCCCCCCCCCCCCCCCCTTCCGTTTTATTCATTTGAATTCTGAAGTGTTCCACATTGGTTTGACCAGCAAAAGTTAAAGTCAATAAATAAGTCAAAATTTATCAGTGTTTTATCTTTATCAAAATTGACATTTTGTGTGTGGCTCGAAAGTGCTATTCCTAGGGTAACCTATGCCCGATTTTAATCAGATCAATAGACAGTATAGAGTCTTGTAGTATACATTATAGTGCAGTGTTATGTATTCATGATTTTTTCCATATCAGTACAGAACGTGAAACTATCAGTTCAATAGATTTTCTGGTTCTAAAATTCTACTATATTATGCAGTGTTACTACTTGTTGTTTTGCATGAATGTACATCAACTTGTACAGGGAAGAAACTCAGTTAATGCCTAATTAGGCTGGCGACCGTATTATTATCAAATTGCTAGCATCTTCAGTGTTGCTTTTGGTACATACTGACATGTAATTGCATTTTGAACTTACTTGATGGATCATTGTTAGTACAGAGTTGGTGTAAGTCTGATTTGCCACCATTCAGGTACACGCGGTCAATATCTATATGAAAATCCTGTCTTGTAAGGTGAACCCTGCTCACTTACCGTAGTACAGCCTTTAATGAGTATTGTGTGCCCCACGCGCACGTTACAAGCTCTGCATGCTAACCACTGCTTCTCAGTAAGTTTATTCCTTAATCAAATTTGTTGCAAGTAATATATCTATATTTCCATCCAGTAGCTCCGTACATAGTATCAATACTAGGAGCATTCTACATAAAGACCTAAGATCACTTATTTTGGTCCAAAAAGGGGTCCAATATTCAGGAACACATATTTTCAATAAATTTCGAGCAACCATTAAAAACTTGGTTTCAGATAAAACACAGTTTCAACAGAGTTTGAAAGACATTTTGATAGGCAACTCCTTGTACTCTACAGATGAATATCTTAACTGGGACTGCTAGACTAGCTTAAGTAAAAAGTCTGGCGGATTTCAGTTTTGACAGCACTTAATGACAAGTCAAGATTAGGTATTGTTGTGTGTGATAAATTTATTACAGGCGTATTAATTCTGTAAATATTAGCAGTTCCAGTTTACTGTAATGTATTTACCTGTTTTGACGATCTCCTGACAAATGATCAGGGTAGTAAGCATTATATTCAAATGCTTTATACTTTATGTTACACTTTCTGACATGAAAGAATCTGACATGGAGAATCATCTCCTGTTGGGTCTACAGAATGAAAACTGAATCTAAATCTAATCTAATCTACTCTCATCTCAAATGACCACCAGTTACTTAATTGTTAAGTACATTTGGAAATATGAGATTCACAATAAGTTACGATTTAGACTCCAGATGAGTCTCTCAATTGAACACATCATCTCCATGTTGAATGATGGCTAAAATACTAAATTATGTCTTACACACACACACACACACACACACACACACACACACACACAACACACATGTGTGTGTGTGAGTGTGTGTGTGTGTGCATGCGTGGGTGTTTGTTGCATGTCAGTAAACATTAACTGGGAAGTGAGTGATTGCAAATGCTGAAAGCCAGTTTGAGTCTCTGACTTAAGATGTGTGTGTGTTATTTGCAGTTTCATTTTTGTGATATGTAATAGGAGTCAGCCTAAACAAATGCCACTCATGACATCTTTCATGTGACACCCAGTGCTGAAGAAAGGTGTCAGTCTGTTTTCCATTACAAACAAAATGGTTTTTAAAATGGAATTCTACAGACCTCCCCAATACAATGGTCTCAAATTAGTCGAGTGTAATATTCATTTCAGTGATATGTATTAATAGCAACAATAAACCATGAAGAACAACCAGCCTTCCAGCAGTGGCAGAACCAACCTGGCATGTGCTGGTTGCTACTGCCATGCATAGGTGCTGCTGTAGTACTGGCTATTCTTCATGATTTACTGTCTCGGTTAGTACATATCGTTAAAACGAATATCACATTAGAATAAGTTGGGACCGTGTGTGTGTGTGTGTGTGTGTGTGTGTGTGTGTGTGTGTGTGTGTGTGTGTGTGTGTGTGTGTGTGTGTGTGTGTGTGTTCACTCACTCACTCACTCACTCACTCTCTCTACCTATCTCAGAATGCCATCAATGGTGTTCACATGTTCAACACAGTCTCAGGCATTTGTGGTTTCTGGACAATGAAACAGCCTATGTGACACTACCCCATGTCACAGCATACGACAATAAACCACTGACACAGACATTTTCACATAGGGTTCCTGAGCTGAGACAACACTGTGGATCGAGCTGCAAACAGAGTGCAAGACAGCTATCATCCAATGTTGTAGTCACATTACATTTCTGACTAATTGCTTGTTACTGAATACAAACATCATCTATCCACCAGTCCCACACATGCATCACTGTCAAATGAGCATAACCTGTATAATTGAATATCATGTTACAACAAATCAATTTCCTGGAGGCTGATTATTTTATCTTGTCCAAACTTGTTACCACGCCTGTATTGACATTATTCAAAAGCAGCTGGACTTAAATGCAAGATAATTTTTTCCACAGTATTATCATCATGAACCAAAAATGAAATGGATGCCTGAACGGGGGAAATAGTCATCCAACAATCAAGACTAAAACACAACTCATTCAGGAAGATACTGCTTAGTCTGTTTTATAATTGTCACAGCATTTCCATAAGATGTATGGAGTCCAGAATTTTCCTGTGAAATGTTATCAAGATATTCTAAAAATCTGCTCCCAGATATAAAGCAATAGAGGCAAGGAATTATAGTGGAAAATTTCCAATCCTTCCAATAATCAGACAACTGTTACATCTGTTTCCAATCCATATTACTATATCTTAACTGAAGGCAGCATCTCTCCACTTAGGCTGTACTTATTTAGACCATTTCTTTTGTTATCTGACTAGTTTTGGCATTTACAACCCATTGTCAAGTGTTTAGTTCAAACAACAAATGAAAGTGGTAGCATATTTAGAAGTGCTTCCATTTATGTTAATTTACAAATTATACTAGAATATGAGTTTTACAGAAACAGGTCCACTTAAGTGCACCATGAAAAGGACAATTTGTAAATGAAATTGAACCACAGCACATGATATGAATACATTGCCACTTTCATGCGTAAGACACCTTGTTCAAGCTAAATACTCAACAAGGGATTAAAAACCTGGGACTAGTCATGTATCAAAGTCAAGCAAAGCAAGCAAACAAGGCTACATGTGCTGGCCCAGACAGGCCACTCCAGATCAACTGCTGCTATGTCATCCTATGCTAGTGTCATCATTTGGATGCAGTATGGAGGGGCATGGGTTCAGCACACAGCTCTTCTGGGCATTGTTGGCCTTCTTGAGCTTCAAGCCTCTATTTCTCACTCACATAGCTACTCTGTTGGCAGCATGAGGCTCAGTGCACCCTGTTCATGTCTTACCACTGAGGAAAAATCCATGGCAGTACCGGTAATCGTACATGGACCTTCCGCACAGCAGTCAGACACACTGACCACTAAGCTACAGTGGCAGAATGTGTAACAAAGAAGAGGTCCAAATAAATACAGCCTATGTGGACAAATGATGGCTCATTTGATAATTTAATGAGTGTGGTGACCATTACAAAAAGATCGTACCCCACTAGTAATACCCCCAAACAAGACACACTTACTGACTGAATTACTGTTTCATCAGCAATAACATATAATATACAACTACAGTTCTCTAGTAATTGTAAGAATATTAATATAATGGCTTTTTACTAGTCATTATCTTCACATATTAACTGTTATTATTTAAGATTAATTTTCAACTCTAATTTCTTGGACAGAAATTCTTTCCTAAGAACATCTTACATCTTACAAAAACTTACTCAACTTCTTCTATATTCAACAGCTTTTGCTTTGTGTTTGTCTGCAAGCAAATGGCTGATAATGGCTACTACTGAAGCTAATGCACCTAGCACATGCAATCACTAGTAGCTAAAGATAAAAAACAGCATCAACTTCCTCCAGGCAGCAGCATTTCTTCCTCTAATGGCTAGTGTGTGTGTGTGTGTGTGTGTGTGTGTGTGTGAGAGAGAGAGAGAGAGAGAGAGAGAGAGAGAGAGAGAGAGAGAGAGAGAGAGATCGGGTGGGTGATTCAAATGATTAGAAAACATATTCTCTTTTCCGAACATGTAAACACAGACAAAGGTGCAGGTAAGAGTATGTAATGTACATATCACCCACCTTCATTTAGACAAACAAGGGGCCCTCCTGAATCACCTTTACATGAATCTGCACCACCATCCAAGTACCCTGCACAGAACATTGCATCTGTAATTTTTCTATCACCATAAACAAATGGTGCTCGACATGTCTCCTGTGATAATATTGGAACCCACGATGCTCTTAGTAGCCGGGAATGCCCTGAAATTCAATTTCGTAAAGAAAAAACAAGTCAAATATTGATTGTGTGCATCTAATTCTTAAACTGGTAAAATGGTAAAAGAATTTAACTGTTGTATAGAAATATACCTGATTTAGGGCTTCTAACAGAGCCCCATCCAGATATTGTACAGTTAAGCCCAGAAGGATAAGCTGAATTTGGCTCTGGAAGACATACTGGTTGAACCATGTCTCCTAACAAAATTCCCCTTGATTTAAGTTTCAGCAAAGCAATATCACTGTTAAGACGTAAACCTTTATTAAATCCTTCAGGAATATAAATTTCATCAATTAGTGCTTCTTGTTCTGCCTCATCAAAAACCTGCAACATTAAGTACACAATTTCTAAACTGCCAGTCATTACTCTGTAACTGTGGAGGTGATATCACAAAACAAAACTGAAATTGAACTGAGCTAATATGTAATCTGAATAAATTAAGATAACATGCAATAGATGCTAAAATCCAAAAGAGCAATAATAAAATGCATTTCTCTAACAGAGTAGGCTCCCTGAATACTCAGGAAAAAGCTCAAACCTGTCTTGTAATTATAAGGATGAATAAATGATCATGGGTGATGGCTAGGCTCATTATTTACAGGAGCAACTTCTGAGATATTCAGAGACTGAATTGGATCAAAATTTGGACTGATCTACATACCTCTGTGTCATAGTCACCAACTCGAACAAAGTATGCTACCTTCATAAAATCTTGAAGACAATGTGCAGCTGTCAAGATGTGTAGAGGGGAGATTATTACAGCGCCACACCAGTGAACTGATTTCATACTTGTGCGGACTCGTATACTTGCCTAAGATAAGAAATCACTTCATTAATCAATAAAGAGAATAATTTAATGCATCACAATGTTTAGTATGAATAAATAGAAAATATTAATGATCTTTTATAATACAAATAACTAGATCTACATCCACTGAAAGCCTACATGACTGACAGTCGAAAAATTGAGTGTATCCTGAGATGAAAGATTTTAATGTGATGGTGGCTAGACATTATATGCACATTGTGCATTCACTGCTGTTATTAATCTTATTAAGAGTGAGATAAATGATAAAGTACCACCACAGTGACAACATCTGTACATTCAGCCACTACTATGGGATCCCATATACTTAAGTTCTGGCTTGTACTGACTGTCTGTGGTTGCCAACACCAACTGATGACCACTACCTAGGTAACCTGATCAGAATGTAACAGGATTGTGCACTGTGTTTTAAGAGGTAAATGGGAGGGCTATGTTGACCCATTCTGTACTCCCATCATGTCTAAGCTCACACATATTTTCAGACACGCACATGGTGCAACCTTCTCTCTCTTTCTCTCTCTCTCTCTCTCTCTCTCTCTCTCTCTCTCTCACTCACTCACTCTCTCTTTCTCTCTCCATAACAAAGGTAAAATTCCCTAGCTTGTGAATCTGCACATCAAAAGAAATATGTAGTTACTTATGAGACATCAAAAAGTCCATATTTTTTAATTACTTGACATTCTTTTTAGCAATGTAAATCTTAGTTACTCTGTTTGCACTACTGCAATAGCACACTTACCTGCCAAGGATATGAACCTTTCGCCACAACAGAGCCAGTCAGTACTCTTGCCTCTGAAATTACGGCATCCACATAATTATTTATTTCTCTCATGCCACATTCGGTAGGTAGTATTTGTTCAGCAGTTGTTGTATATGTAATAGTAGTATTTTTTGAAGCCTATAAAATAGCAATTCAATGTGAAAATAATAAGAAACATAAAAATTAAAATTCGTTATCAAATTATTTTTTTCAAGATGCTACTACAATGCAAGAAAGCACTGACATTTGACAACATACTCAAAAATCCATAAAAAAGACAGAAAAAACTACTTACACGCACACACACACACACACACACACACACACACACACACACACAGACATGAAAGTTTGTATGTTGAACTGGAACCAGAGCAGTTGCAGAAAAATGTAAACATCAATGTTGGAGGGTTATGTATAATAGTGGGATGAGGCTTAAAGCACACAATATGCTATTGATGCTCCCACTAATTTGTGCCCTGTGATACATGAGAAACGTTAAAATATACAATGCAAAGCAGTAAATGGTTTCAGAAAGAGATTTTCCCTCTGCAGCGGAGTGTGCGCTGATATGAAACTTCCTGGCAGATTAAAACTGTGTGTTGGACCAAGACTCGAACTCGGAACCTTTGCCTTTCTACATCTACATCTACATCTACATTTATACTCCGCAAGCCACCCAATGGTGTGTGGCGGAGGGCACTTTACGTGCCACTGTCATTACCTCCCTTTCCTGTTCCAGTCGCGTATGGTTTGCGGGAAGAACGACTGTCTGAAAGCCTCCGTGCGCGCTCTAATCTCTCTAATTTTACATTCATGATCTCCTCGGGAGGTATAAGTAGGGGGAAGCAATATATTCGATACCTCATCCAGAAAAGGTATCAGATAGATTATATAATGGTAAGACAGAGATTTAGGAACCAGGTTTTAAATTGTAAGACATTTCCAGGGGCAGATGTGGACTCTGACCACAATCTATTGGTTATGACCTGTAGATTAAAACTGAAGAAACTGCAAAAAGGTGGGAATTTAAGGAGATGGGACCTGGATAAACTAAAAGAACCAGAGGTAGTACAGAGATTCAGGGAGAGCATAAGGGAGCAATTGACGGGAATGGGGGAAATAAATACAGTAGAAGAAGAATGGGTAGCTTTGAGGGATGAAGTAGTGAAGGCAGCAGAGGATCAAGTAGGTAAAAAGACGAGGGCTAGTAGAAATCCTTGGGTAACAGAAGAAATATTGAATTTAATTGATGAAAGGAGAAAATATAAAAATGCAGTAAGTGAAACAGGCAAAAAGGAATACAAACGTCTCAAAAATGAGATCGACAGGAAGTGCAAAATGGCTAAGCAGGGATGGCTAGAGGACAAATGTAAGGATGTAGAGGCCTATCTCACTAGGGGTAAGATAGATACTGCCTACAGGAAAATTAAAGAGACCTTTGGAGATAAGAGAACGACTTGTATGAATATCAAGAGCTCAGATGGAAACCCAGTTCTAAGCAAAGAAGGGAAAGCAGAAAGGTGGAAGGAGTATATAGAGGGTCTATACAAGGGCGATGTACTTGAGGACAATATTATGGAAATGGAAGAGGATGTAGATGAAGATGAAATGGGAGATACGATACTGCGTGAAGAGTTTGACAGAGCACTGAAAGACCTGAGTCGAAACAAGGCCCCCGGAGTAGACAATATTCCATTGGAATACTGACGGCCGTGGGAGAGCCAGTCCTGACAAAACTCTACCATCTGGTGAGCAAGATGTATGAAACAGGTGAAATACCCTCAGACTTCAAGAAGAATATAATAATTCCAATCCCAAAGAAAGCAGGTGTTGACAGATGTGAAAATTACCGAACTATCAGCTTAATAAGTCACAGCTGCAAAATACTAACACGAATTCTTTACAGACGAATGGAAAAACTAGTAGAAGCCAACCTCGGGGAAGATCAGTTTGGATTCCGTAGAAACACTGGAACACGTGAGGCAATACTGACCTTACGACTTATCTTAGAAGAAAGATTAAGGAAAGGCAAACCTACGTTTCTAGCATTTGTAGACTTAGAGAAAGCTTTTGACAATGTTGACTGGAATACTCTCTTTCAAATTCTAAAGGTGGCAGGGGTAAAATACAGGGAGCGAAAGGCTATTTACAATTTGTACAGAAACCAGATGGCAGTTATAAGAGTCGAGGGACATGAAAGGGAAGCAGTGGTTGGGAAGGGAGTAAGACAGGGTTGTAGCCTCTCCCCGATGTTGTTCAATCTGTATATTGAGCAAGCAGTAAAGGAAACAAAAGAAAAATTCGGGGTAGGCATTAAAATTCATGGAGAAGAAATAAAAACTTTGAGGTTCGCCGATGACATTGTAATTCTGTCAGAGACAGCAAAGGACTTGGAAGAGCAGTTGAAAGGAATGGACAGTGTCTTGAAAGGAGGATATAAGATGAACATCAACAAAAGCAAAACAAGGATAATGGAATGTAGTCGAATTAAGTCGGGTGATGATGAGGGAATTAGATTAGGAAATGAGGCACTTAAAGTAGTAAAGGAGTTTTGCTATTTGGGGAGCAAAATAACTGATGATGGTCGAAGTAGAGAGGATATAAAATTTAGGCTGACAATGGCAAGGAAAGCGTTTCTGAAGAAGAGAAATTTGTTAACATCCAGTATTGATTTAAGTGTCAGGAAGTCATTTCTGAAAATATTCGTATGGAGTGTAGCCATGTATGGAAGTGAAACATGGACGATAAATAGTTTGGACAAGAAGAGAATAGAAGCTTTCGAAATGTGGTGCTACAGAAGAATGCTGAAGATTAGATGGGTAGATCACATAACTAATGAGGAAGTATTGAATAGGATTGGGGAGGAGAGAAGTTTGTGGCACAACTTGACCAGAAGAAGGGATCGGTTGGTAGGACATGTTCTGAGGCATCAAGGGATCACCAATTTAGTATTGGAGGGCAGCGTGGAGGGTAAAAATCGTAGAGGGAGACCAAGAGATGAATACACTAAGCAGATTCAGAAGGATGTAGGTTGCAGTAGGTACTGGGAGATGCACAGGATAGAGTAGCATGGAGAGCTGCATCAAACCAGTCCCAGGACTGAAGACCACAACAACAACAACATCCAGAAACGCACCCTCTCGAAACCTGGCGAGCAAGCTACACCGCGATGCAGAGCGCCTCTCTTGCAGAGTCTGCCACTTGAGTTTATTAAACATCTCCGTAACGCTATCACGGTTACCAAATAACCCTGTGACGAAACGCGCCGCTCTTCTTTGGATCTTCTCTATCTCCTCCGTCAGACCGATCTGGTACGGATCCCACACTGATGAGCAATACTCAAGTATAGGTCGAACGAGTGTTTTGTAAGCCACCTCCTTTGTTGATGGACTACATTTTCTAAGCACTCTCCCAATGAATCTCAACCTGGTACCCGCCTTACCAACAATTAATTTTATATGATCATTCCACTTCAAATCGTTCCGCACGCATACTCCCAGATATTTTACAGAAGTAACTGCTACCAGTGTTTGTTCCGCTATCATATAATCATACAATAAAGGATCCTTCTTTCTATGTATTCGCAATACATTACATTTGTCTATGTTAAGGGTCAGTTGCCATTCCCTGCACCAAGTGCCTATCCGCTGCAGATCTTCCTGCATTTCGCTACAATTTTCTAATGCTGCAACTTCTCTGTATACTACAGCATCATCCGCAAAAAGCCGCATGGAACTTCCGACACTATCTACTAGGTCATTTATATATATTGTGAAAAGCAATGGTCCCATAACACTCCCCTGTGGCACGCCAGAGGTTACTTTAACGTCTGTAGACGTCTCTCCATTGATAACAACACATGCTGTGTTCTGTTTGCTAAAAACTCTTCAATCCAGCCACACAGCTGGTCTGATATTCCGTAGGCTCTTATTTTGTTTATCAGGTGACAGTGCGGAACTGTATCGAACGCCTTCCGGAAGTCAAGAAAAATAGCATCTACCTGGGAGCCTGTACCAACTGAAAACAATAAGCAACAAACAGCTCTGAGCAAAGTTGAGTACACAAAGCATTTGGTAACGGCTACTCTGAAACTGCTTGTTGAGGTTAGCAGAGTCATAATGAGGTATTTCAGGTTCAACCTCTACTGGTATATTACGCAATCAGTACAAAACATTCTCACCTAAAACTGATGCAATGTACCATAATGTCTGTATTATATTTCAGATTGCATGTTTTGATTCCTCTTCAGTATCATTGTGTGCCCTTATTTCATTGTGTGTCAAGATTTGCAAGTAATTTTTGTTTCTTATCTAATAGGAATTGTGTTTATTGTGTAGGGTTTTAAATGTTGGCCTATGCAGCAGTGCAAATTATCTATATACATAGCTATGGGGGGGTTTAAAGTTGGAGAAACATTTTAAACTATTTGAAAAGTATCCTATTGTACTCGTGTATATTTTGTAATGAAAGTATTTTAACTGTTTGTTTCTGTAACTGAAAATGTCATTTGGAACAAAGCTTCCATTTGTCTGTAAATAAAAACCTCGCAGGGTGAGAAATTTAGTTATATACTTTTTGAAACATCAGCTCTTTGCTATTTTTCAACATAGTCACCATTTAAATTTAAGCATTTGTTACAGAGTTTCACTAATTCACAAAACCCATCTTCATAAAATTCTGCCACCTGAATGCATAGCTATTCTTTCACGGCATTTTGAAGTCTGTTTTCATCGAAATGCTGTAATGCAAGTCATTTGTTCATGTGAATGAAGAGATGAAAATCACTTGGTGGCAAGTCTGGGATGTATGGGAGATGATTAAAAACATCATATTTGAATTGCTTCAAAATCTCTAGAGTTTTCTGGGCACAGTGACAATGAGCATTGTCATGCAAAATACAACACCAGATGTAAGCATATCACTAAGTCTGTTTTGAATGGCTCACTAAAGTTTTTGCAGAGTTCCACAGTAGACATCTAAAGTGACAGTCATGCCACATTCCATAAATTCACCTAACAAAACTTCCTCACCATCCCAAAAAACTGTAGCCCTAACCGTCCTCAATGACAAAGTTTATTGAGATTTCTTCGGCTTGCATGGAGAATTGTTATGGCCACCAAACCAAGAATTATTCTTAACAAAATCTTCTGTCAGTTCTTGGTAGAACAACATTATAATAAATGAAAAGAAGCATTTTGATTTTGTTCTACAATATTACTTTTATTGTGTTAACTGGTTTTTGGCTTACAAGGCCATCTTCAGACGTTTACTGAGTATTGTCACCAAAGAAGTTACAATGTTTGCAAAATAACATTGGAAGAGAAGTAACATGTCCAGACTGAGCAGAAACATACAGTAAGTAACATCTTTGACAGTGTGGAGATAATATAATGAAAAAGTAAAAAATTGAACAGTAAATAAATAAAAATGGAGTAAATAAATAAAAATGGAGTAGACAGGAAAAACTTTAACACAGAATAGGAACAGCATGCCTACATAACAGTGTCTATTAATAAACAAAACTAATAAAATAAAATAAAGTTAGTACTTGACAAGGCTGCATCAGGAGGTATAAAACATGGAGAGTGATACACAAGCCAATTAAAAGAAGAAACAGTTATCAGTGTAACTACAGAATGGATAAGGAACTTAAGCAATATCAATAAGATAAACAGAAATAAATAAATACAGGAAAGTGGAGGGGTCTGAGGGAACATACAATAAATGCAATCTTTGAGAGTGTGTTGGTACTGCATTTTAACATTAACATTATATTCAAAACTACGGATATGTAACAGTTTGCATTAAATAAATGAACGGAGTAAAATATAAACAATATTTGATGAAACAACTTACTGTATGATCCCACAAGCTCCTCCATTTTCCTGCGTTTATTTATTTCTGTTTATCTTATTGATATTGCTTAAGCTCTCTATGTATTCTGTAGTTACACTGATAATTGTTTCTTCTTTTAATTGGTTTGTGTTCCACTTTAAAAAGTTTTTCCTGTTTATTCCTTTTTTATTTATTTACTCCTTTTTTTTTTTTTTTTTTTTTTTTTTTTTTTTTTTTTTTTTTTTTTTTTTTTTTTCATTGCATTACCACCACACTGTCAAAGATGTTACTTACTGTATGTTTCTGCTCAGTCTAGACATGTTACTCCTCTTCCAATGTTGTTTGCAAACATTGTAACTTCTTTGGTGACAATACTCAGTAAATGTCTGAAGATCACAATGTAAGCCAAAAACCAGTTAACACAATAAAAGCAATATTGTAAAACAAAAGCAAACTGGTACTTTTCCTTTATCATCAATTATTGTTTAATTTTGACATTTATATATGCCACTGAGGTTTTGCCATCAATCACATTTCTTTTCAAACAACCTTCTCCCTCTGTGTCATAGCGTGAAAGGAAGTCTAAGGCAGAGCCTATTTGTTTGGTTTTGTGGACCTCTATGAGAAATTTTAGTACTCATTGAGCATAGAGCATTCAGTAGCCTAAGTTATCAGTGACAACCTCATACAAAACCGTACAAGAAATTTGTGGAAACTGTTCAGAAAGTTCAGAGACGGTGAATCTTTGATTTACATGAGGTCTTTCACCAATTTTCTTGACAAGATCAGTACTGACAGCAGTAGGCCTGTCTCTTCTCTCTACATCATGAATGTTTATTCTACCACTTTTAGAAAAGTCAACCCATTGTTGAACAACAACTTCATCCATAATGTTAGGACCACGTACAGCACATAATTGATGATGAATGTCTGCTCCTGAAATGTTTTGTGCAGAAAAAATCTTACTACTGCCTTTGCATTCCACAGGATTTTTTATCACAGTACTCATATTTTGAGGTTATAACAACTGAATGCATGAAAGAATGAGGTTCATACTTTCACATCCGTATGCTTAATGTATCAGAGAACATGCAGATGTAACAATGGTGGTGCTCTGTGAACAAATACTAGTGCCACACTAGAAGATGGTTACTTTCCAAACCACCCTCATATTTCCCCACGTCACAACAGATCTAAGTAGAGCATAACACACTAGCTTTAAAGTGACTTAATAGGTTGTATCTCATACTAACCTCAGTAATAAACAAAGTCTGATAAGGTCCTTTGATAACGTGTGTATGCATTTTCCAGCTTAGTGTGTTCCTGGTATGCAGTCCAAAAAAACCGAAGTACTTCTGTATTTAATGCAGTGAGATTATGTTTTGTGTAGAAACTCATTTATATTGATTTTTGAGCTATTATATGTAAACCATCTGCCCATAATAAGTTTGTAGGTGAGAAGTATTTGCTTGCACTATTTCTTGTAATGCACCTTCACCACTAGTTGTCAGTATACTTCTGTTGCCCGCAGAGAGCACTTCAGAAATGTACTCTGGGCGGTCATTTGTTAACAATATAAGGAGAAAATAATTAAGAGCCCTGGTGAACATCTTAGATTGTACTCAGTGTGTTTGATGAGCACTTCATAGCTTTTGTAGAGCTCCAGACTTCAACAAACTGTCTTGTAACACTTAGCTAGGTCCTGAGCCAGCAGTTTCAGCTTCACATCACTCAATTAAAGTTGAGAATTTGTGAAGAAATTAAATGGGTCCAGTCAAACATTTGTGAGGGTTGCAGTAGTCTTCCTACTCATTCACACTAACTTACATTTTTCCACACTTATCGCGAGCTACCGCTCACCACATCAATTGGGAATTTTGTCTAAGTCATCTTGTATCTTCCTACAGTCACTTAACTTCATCATCTTACCATACACCACAGCATCATCTGCAAACAATTGCAGATTGTTGCCCACACTGTTCACCAAATCATTTATGTATATGGAGAACAATAGTGGTCCTGCCGCACTTCCCTGGGACATTCCTGACGAAACCCTTGTTTTTGATAAACAATCGCCATTGAGGACAACATACTGGGTTGTATTATTTAAGAAGTCTTTGAGCCACTCATATTTCTGTGAACGTATTACATATGCTTGTACTTCATGTACTGGAATGCAGTGGCAGGTGAAGGAAGAGATGAAAATACAGTAGGAAAATTTGGATTAGGTATAAGAAATGAGGGAGCTGAACGACTAATTAGTTTCTGTAAAGAAAATTCATTAGCAGTGGGTAACACATTATTTGAACACCACAAAAGGAGATGTTACACATGGACATCAAATTTGAAAAGGGAAAGGTATCAATTGACTACATCCTGATACAAAAAAGGTTTAGCAACTGTTTGAAGAATGCCAAAGCTTATCCAGCAGCAGATATAAATTCAGACCACAACCTAGTAGTGGGAGGAATACAAGTGAAGTTGAAAAAAGTCTGGAAAGGTAGAGCAAAGGAAAGACTAAACATAGAAGGACCCAAAGAGGTAGGAAAGACATCAGGTTTTGAGAATAGATTTATGGATAAATGGGAAAGAGGTAGTGTTGATGAAAGTGTTAATGACAAATGGATAAAAATGAGGGAAGGGCTCATGGACTCTGCCAAAGAAGCACTTGGAATTAGAGTATCCCAAAGTACTAGGAAAGAATGGATAACAGAAAACATGTTGAAAAAGATGGAAGAGCAGAGAAAGTGGAAAAATGTAGAAACTGAAGAAGGCAAAAAGAGGTACACAAAACTGAATAATGAATTAAGAAGAGAAACTGAAGAAGCAAGGAAAAAATGAATGAAACAGAAATGTAACAAAATAGAGAAAATGGAGAAAGAGGGAAAGTATGAAATGATGTATAGACTGGCTAGTGAGATAGTTTTTGAACGTAAAAGAAAGAGGAATAACATGGAAATATAAAGAGCGAATGATACTCTAGCAGAAGAACCACAGGAGGTTTTGAACAGATGGCAAGAACATACTGAATGTACGTATAAGGGGGATGAAATACAAAGCGAAATTAAGGTTGAAGAGGAGCAATATGTGTCAGAAGATGGAAAGGGATTCACCATCTTGGAAGCAGAAGTAGAAAAGGTGCTGAAGGAGATGAAAAATAGGAAGGCATGTGGAATTGATGAGTTTCCAGCAGAACTGTTGAAGACTCTGGGAATTAGTAAAGTTCAGTGGCATGAGGAACAAGACTTCTGGTCAGGTGAATACAGGGTTATAAATACAAAATCAAATAGGGGTAACGCAGGAGTAGGTTTAATAATGAATAAAAAAAATAGTGAACGCATTATTTTGGCCAAGATAGATACGAAGCCCACGCCTACCACCATAGTACAAGTTTATATGCCGACTAGCTCCGCAGATGATGAAGAGATTGATTAAATGTATGATGAGATAAAAGAAATTATTTAGATAGTGAAGGGAGATGAAAATTTAATAGTCATGTGTGACTGGAATTCGATAGTAGGAAAAGGAAGAGAAGGAAACGTAGTAGGTGAATATGGAATGCAGGTAAGGAATGAAAGAGGAAGCTGCCTGGTAGAATTTTGCACAGAGCATAACTTAATCATGGTTCAACAATCATAAAAGAATGTTGAAATCAAACAATGGAAAATCCAGGATGGAATGTAACAATACCAGAGAAGGAAAGTTGCTACTCACCATGTAGCGGAGATGCTGAGTTGCGATAGGCACAATAAAAAGATTCACACAATTAAAGCTTTCAGCCATTAAGGCCTTTGACAGCAGTAGACACACATACACACACACACACACACACACACACACACACACTCAAATAAACGCAACTTGCACACATGTCCGCAGTCTCAAGCGTGCTGAGAGTGGTGAATGGGTGGGGGGAAGGAGGAGGCTGGAGCAGGGAAGGGGAGGGATAGATAGTATGGTAGGTGTGGCAGACAGTGAAGTGTTTCAGTTTAGACAGAGGGCAGGAAAGAAGGTGTGGAGGGGGGAGGGGGTAAGTAGCGGAAAGGAGAGAAATAAAAGATAAAAGACTGGGTGTGGCAGTGAAATGACAGCTGTGTAGTGCTGGAATGGGAACAGGGAGGGGGCTGGATGGGTGAGGACAGTGACTAACGAAGGTTGAGGCCAGGAGGGTTATGGGAACATAGGAGGTACTGTAGGGAAAGTTCCCACCTGCGCAATTCAGAAAAACGTGTTGGTGTGAAGGATCTGTATGGCACAGGCTGTGAAGCAGTCATAAAGATGAGGGATATCATGTTTGGCAGCATATTCAGCAACAGCAACACTTGTGTCTTGGCCACAGTTTGTTGGTGGCCATTCATGCGGACAGACAGCTTGTTGGTTGTCATGCTTACATAGAATGCAGCACAGAGGTTGCAGCTTAACTTGTAAATCACATGACTGGTTTCACAGGTATCCCTGCCTTTGATGGGATAGGTGATGTTAGTGACCGGACTGGAGTAGGTGGTGGTAGGAGGATGTGAGGGACAGGTCTTGTATCTAGGTCTATTGCAGGGGTATGAACCTTGAGGTAAGGGATTGGGAGCAGGGGTTGTGTAAGGATGAACGAGTATATTGTGTAGGTTTGGTGGACGGCGGGATACCACTGTTGGAGGGGTGGGAAGGATAGTGGGCAGGACATTTCTCATTTCAGGGCACAACAAGGGGTAATCGAAACCCTGGGTCCGCCGCTCGTGGTCTCGCGGTTGCGTTCTCGCTTCCCGAGCACGGGGTCCCGGGTTCGATTCCCGGCGGGGTCAGGAATTTTCACCTGCCTCGAGATGACTGGGTGTTTGTGTTGTCCTCATCATTTCATCATCATCCAGGAAAGTGGCGAAATTGGGCTGAGCAAAGGTTGGGAAATTGTACGGGCGCTGATAACCGCGCCGTTGAGCGCCCTACAAACCAAACATCATCATCATCATCATCAAAACCCTGGCGGAGAATGTAATACAGTTGCTCCACTCCCGGATGGTACTGAGTTACGAGGAGAATGCTCCACTGTGGCTGGACTGTGGGACTTTGGGAGGCGGTGGAGACTGGAAAGACAAGGCACGGGAGATTTGTTTTTGTACAAGGATGGGAGGATAATTATGGTCAGTGAAGGCTTCAGTGAGACCCTCGGTATATTTTGAGAGGGACTGATTGTCACTGCAGATGCGATGACCACGAGTGGTTAGGCTGTACGAAAGGGACTTCTTGGTATGGAATGGGTAGCAGCTGTCAAAGTGGAGGTATTGCTGGTGGTTAGTAGGTTTGATATGGACGGAGGTACTGATGTAACCATCTCTGAGGTGAAGGTTGTATACATGGAAGAAGCCTGGAGATACTGAAAGGTTTCAGACAGATTATATAATGGTAAGACAGAGATTTAGGAACCAGGTTTTAAATTGTAAGGCTTTTCCAGGGGCAGATGTGGTCTCTGACCACAATCTATTGGTTATGAAATGTAGATTAAAACTTAAGAAATTGCAAAAAGGTGGGAATTTAAGGAGATGGACCTGGATAAGCTGACAGAACCAGAGGTTGTAGAAAGTTTCAGGGAGTGCATTAGGGAACGATTGACAAGAATGGGGGAAACAAATTCAGTAGAAGAAGAATGGGTAGCTTTGAGAGATGAAATAGTGAAGGCAGCAGAGGATCAAGTAGGTAAAAAGACAAGGGCTAGTAGAAATCCTTGGGTAACAGAAGAGATACTGAATTTAATTGATGAAAGGAGAAAATACAAAAATGCAGTAAATGAAGCAGGCAAAAAGGAATACAAACATCTCAAAAACGACATCGACAGGAAGTGCAAAATGGCTAAGCAGGCATGGCTAGAGGACAAATGTAAGGATGTAGAGACGTATCTCACTAGGGGTAAGATAGATACTGCCTACAGAAAAATTAAAGAGACCTTTGGAGAAAAGAGAACCACTTGCATGAACATCAAGAGCTCAGATGGAAACCCAGTTCTAAGCAAAGAAGGGAAAGCAGAAGGGTGGAAGGAATATATAGAGAGTCTATACAAGGGTGATGTTCTTGAGGACAATATTGTGGAAATGGAAAGAGATCTAGATGAAGATGAAATGGGAGATATGATACTACGTGAAGAGTTTGACAGAGCACTGAAAGACCTAAGCCGAAACAAGGCCGCGGGAGTACACAAAATTCTATTAGAACTACTGATAGCCTTGGGAGAGCCAGCCCTGAAAAACTCTACCATCTAGTGACCAAGATGTATGAGACAGGTGACATACCCTCAGACTTCAAGAAGAATATAATAATTGCAATTCCATAGAGAGCAGGTGTTGACAGATGTGAAAGTTACCTAACTATCAGTTTAATAAGCCACAGCTGCAAAGTACTAACACGAATTCTTTACAGACGAATGGAGAAACAGGTAGAAGCTGACCTTGAGGATGATCAGTTTGGATTCCCTAAAAATGTTGGATCACATGAGGCAGTACTGACCCTACGATTTATCTTAGAAAATAGATTAAGGAAAGGCAAACCTATGTTTTTAGCATTTGTAGACTTAGAGAAAGCTTTTGACAATGTTGACTGGAATACTCTCTTTCAAATTCTGAAGGTGGCAGGGGTAAAATACAGGGAGTGAAAGGCTATTTACAATTTGTACAGAAACCAGATGGCAGTTGTAAGAGTCAAGGGGCATGAAAGGGAAGCAGTGGTTGGGAAGGGAGTGAGACAGGGTTGTAGCCTATCCCTGATGTTATTCAATCTGTATATTGAGCAAGCAGTAAAGGAAACAAAAGAAAAATTCGAAGTAGGAATTAAAATCCATGGAGAAGAAATAAAAACTTTGAGGTTTGGTGATGACATTGTAATTCTGCAGAGACAGCAAAGAACCTGGAAGAGCAGCTGAATGGAATGGACAGTGTCTTGAAAAGAGGATATAAGATGAACGTCAACAAAATCTAAACGAGGATAATGGAATGTAGTCGAATTAAATCGGGTGATGCTGAGGGCATTAGATTAGGAAATGAGACACTTAAAGTAGTAAATGAGTTTTGCTCCTTGTGGAGCAAAATAACTGATGATGGTCAAAGTGGAGAGGATATAAGATGTAGACTGGTAATGGCAAGGAAAGCGTTTCTGAAGAAGAGAAATTTTGTTAACATCAAGTATAGATTTAAATGTCAGGAAGTCTTTTCTGAAAGTATTTGTATGGAGTATAGCCATGTAGGGAAGCGAAACGTTGACGATAAATAGTTTAGACAAAAAGAGAATAGAAGCTTTTGAAATGTGGTGCTACAGAAGAATGCTGAAGATTAGATGGGTAGATCACATAACTAATGTGGAGATATTGAATAGAATTGGAGAGAAGAGAAATTTGTGGCACATGAGTAGAAGAAGGGATCTATTGGTAGGACATATTCTGAGGAATCAAGGGATCACCAATTTAGTATTGGAGGACAATGCGGAGGGTAAAAATCATAGAGGGAGACCAAGAGATGAACACACTAAACAAATTCAGAAGGATGTAGGTTGCAGTAGGTATGGGGAGATGAAGAAGCTTGCACAGGATAGAGTAGCATGGAGAGCTGCATCAAACCAGTCTCTGGACTGAAGACCACAACAACAATGGCAAGCTGGATAGATGAATTGCAGAAGAGCAGTTCAGATTTAGAAGAGGAAAAGGAACAAGAGATGCTATTGGCCTGTTACAGACTATATGGGAAAGATATATGGAAAAAGGTAGAGAAAACTTTGCTGTTTTTAGAGATTTAGAAAAGGCTTTTGACAGAGTTCAATGGAACAAGCTGATGGATATTTTGAAGAGGAAAGGAGTAGTGTGGAAAGAGAGACAACTAATACAGAATCTATATTTACACCAGAAAGTAAGGATAAGGATTGGAAATGAAATGTCAGAAGGTAGCAGCATTGGACGAGGTGTTAGACAAGGTTGTTGCCTTTCCCCACTGTTGTTTAATGCATATATTGAAAAGATGATTGCAAAAGGCTTAGATGGGAAAAGAGGAATATGTATTGGTGGAATGAGAATAGAATGTATAAGATTTGCTGATGACAAGGCATTAGTGGCAGAAAGTGAGCAGACAGTGAATAATATGCTGAAAGATCTGAATGAAGCTTGTGTGGAATATGGGATGCAAATAAACACAGCAAAAACAAAAAGTATGGTCATCAGTACAAGACACAGACTGTCCAATATTAAAATAGGACACTCTACCATTAGCCAATAAGGGCATTTAAATATCTTGGAAGCACAATAACTGAAGACTTGAGATGTCACGAGGAGGTGAAAACTCGAATTGCCATAGCGAAGGAAGCATTCAACAGAAAGAGGAGACTCTTATGTGGCAAATTAGATAAAGGACTAAGGAAAAGGCTTGGCAAATGTTTCGTCTGGAGTGTGGCACTATATGGAGCAGAAACATGGACGCTGAGATGAGAGGATGAAAAAAGGTTAGAAGCATTTGATATGTGGATGTGTAGGAGAATGGAGAGAATAAGCTGGATGGAAAGAGTGAGTAATGAAAGAGTATTGGAGAGGGGTGGTGAGAGAAGGTGTCTGCTGAAGGTTGTAAGAGAAAGGAAAAAGAACTGGTTGGGACATTCATTGAGAAAGGAGTGCTTGCTAGCAGATGCTTTTTAAGGATTGGTTTGTGGGAGATGACTGACAGGAATAAGGAGATACAAAATGATAGATGACATAAAGGGAAGAGGAAATTAAGCAGACCTGATGAGGATGGCAGAAGAATGGACAGCCTGGAGAACTACCATGTGAATACCTGCATTTTGGCAGAACCCTGATGATGATGATGTACCTTCATTAACAGCTTGCAATGGGGCACCATGTCAAATGCTTCCTGGAAATCTAGAAATATGGGATCTGCTTGTAGCCCTTCACCCATGGCTCTCAGTATATTATGTGAAAAAAGGGCAAGCTGAGTTTTACACAAGCAATGCTTTCTAAAACCATGCTGATTCGTGGATGGAAGCTTCTCAATCTTAAGAAAATTTATTATATTTGAACTGAGAATATGTTCAAGGATTCTGTAGCATACAGAAATTAGGGATATTGGTCTGTGATTTTGCAGGTCCTTTCTTTTACCCATCTTATATAGTGGAGTCACCTGCACTTTTTCCAATCACTTGGGACTTTTGCTAAGGTGTGATGGTGGTAGTTGTTGTATGTTTCATGCATAGATCTTTTCACAGACGCACAAATCTCTACTAATCTTTGATTGTCATCATTTCTGCATTCCCTTTTGAACCGACAGTGCAATAGCCTCTCATTACTCAGCAGTCACCCAATATGTTATTAAACCATGGTGGGTCTTTTCCATCCTTTGTCTACTTACTAAGCACACTATGATTTATGACCTGCTTAAACTTTGCCCATAATTCCTCTACATCCACCTTACTGGAACTAAGTGAAGTCAATTCCATGTCTAAGTGAGACGTTAATAACTGCCCTATGTAGCAGAAATGCTCTCCTAGATTTCTTAACTGATCTATTAACTTTTGTAATCAAAGTTGCTATAATGAAACCATATCGCTAATCCCCATTTATATACTAATGTTGTCAATCGAATCTGGCCTATTAGTAGCTAAGCTATTTTCATTGCAATTGGGCTGCCGAGCTAGCTGCTCAAGACAATTTTCAGGATAAGTCTTCAAAAGTATTTTGCCTGACTGTCTGTCTGCAGCCCCCCCCTCCCCCCTCATACACACACACACACACACACACACACACACACACACACACACACACACACACACAGTGAATCCATAGACATCCCAGTCTATTCTCAGCAGGTTAAAGTTGCCCCCGACTAGTATTGCATGATCTGGGTATTTACACAGTACAGACTATAGACTTTCTTTGAATAACTCTAGAACTGTCACAGCAGAATCAGATGGTCAGTAAAAACATCCTACGATTAACTTTGTTTCACCTGCACCTGTTATACATGACCAGACAACTTCACTATCATACTCAACTTCATCCTCATTAGAGACAATATTTCTGTCAACTGCAATGAACACTCCTCTCCTACGGCCTCTAATCTGTTTTTCCCAATATAAATTCCACAACTTGCTAAATATATCAGAGCTTTCCACTTCAGGTTTCAGCCAGCTGCAGAAGAAATGGCAGTTTTGAAACAAATTTCAATTAATGCACGAGAAATGGTCAGCTTCATTAATTTGGATATGTACAGGCCCTTGGGGTGCTCAGAGTTACAAAAGCTGCTACATCACATTGTATCTTATAGTAAACAGTACATTCCTCTGAGAAGTAATTATCTGTCTCCGTGTATTGTAATAATGTGGAATGGCAAATTACATTGTTAATGACCAGTTAACCATTGCCACAAAATAGTTTTCTTCCATATACTTTTTCTGTTTTTGGCTTGCAGATCGTTGACAGAGTGTGTATAGTGCCACACTCTGTTCCTTTTCATCATTTCTCAAACAGATCGCTGTTTGAGGATACCTTAGGCTGGACAGAAAATTTCAAGGCACATGTTTCTTTTAAGCCATCAGTGATATCTACATTTTGTTGTTTCTGGTCCACTCCCTTTGCCATGCATGACAAGGTAAAGGTAGAGTTCCAGCAATGGCAGGATCAAGGAATTGTTTCTCCAATTTCATTGAATTGGTGGGCCACACCTTTGGTGGTGATCCATAAGTCCAATGGTACCACACCCCTTTGTGGCATTTTTAAACTGACAGTCAACACACAGCATGTTGCGAACTCATATCCCATTCTGTGGCAGATGGAGCTGCGGCTGAAATTATTAAGGGCCAGTATTTTTCCACACACTGACCTATATGATGCGTACCTGTTGTTGCTGTTGGACACAGTTTCATGGACTTTCTTTCTTCTCAACACTCCTTTGGTCTTTAGCAGTTTAATTGCTGGCCTTTTGCAATCTCATCTGCACCTGGAATTTATCAGTGATATTGGAAGCATCTGATTCATGTTGCATAAGTTACCTTGAATAAATCTGACTAATGACCTATATTGAAAGGAGCATTTATGAAACCTTCTGTCAGTTTTCCAATGTTTCCTACAGAATAGACTTCATTGCATGCTGGAAAAGTGCAGTTTCTTTTCTCTCCAAAGGTGCATTTTTTGGGTCATGTGTTTAGTAAAGATGGCCTTGTCCCTAGGGATGATCACACTAAAGTCACTGTCAACTTGCCAGTGTTTAAGAACCTGAAGCAGTGCCAGTCTTTTTTGGACAAGATTTTGTATTATGGTCAGTTCACTGCCTGGGCTGCACACATCTGTCAGTCTCTTAACTGGCTTCTCCAGAAGGGCATTAAATTTATATGGTTTGTGAACCGTCAATGGACTTTTTTGAGTCTCTCAAGCAGTGTTTGTGATGTGCTTTCTGGCTGTCTTCTTTTACACTGAGTAAATGTTTAACCCTCACATGTGACACCTCACACTATGGCACTGGTGCTATTCTGTCCCATTGGAATCCGGATGGCACTGAAAAGCCCATTGCTTACACATCAAAGATGCTTTCTGCTGCACACTGTAATTATTCACAAATGTAAAAGGAAGTGTTAGCTATTATTTACTGAGTTAAAAAGTTTCACATTTTCTTGTATGAGGCAGGATGCCTCCTCATCACTGTTTTCCTTACTTGGCCCTCATTCCAAGCTGATGGATATGATTGCCCATCAATTGCTTATGTGTGCCCTCTTTCTGAGTAATTATTGCTATTACATTCATTACCACTCTACCGCCCAGCGTGCCAAAGCTTATGTGCTGTCATAGTTACTGGTGGGGCCTGATCCATAGTTCAATTGGCAGGAGGCTCTTCTGCTCATGTTTGGTGATTTCTCACAGCAAACCCTGCTGGATTTTCCACTGACAGCATGAGAAATCATGACTGCTGAGGCCAGCAACCTGTTTTTCTGGAAAATCATTTCACTCTTCCAGTTGGGTTGGCTGGAGAGCATCTCTTCAGGTGCACATATGTCATGGCGAACATTTTTCCTCTCACATGCTCGACGCAATGTTGGTGCAGGAGGTCCTCATACCTGCCATGGAGAAGCAATGCTGTCAAGTGGCCACCTTGCACTGCCCTGCCCCATGTTGCCCTCTAACATACTCCAGTTGCTGCATGTGTGACATGTGACATTGGGGTATGACTCATATGAAGGCACTGGCATTACATCACATCTACCGGCCACTGATCCATCATGACATCAAACATCTGTTGCAGGCTTGCAGGGTCTGTGCAAAGTTACATACAGCAACACACATAGTTCTCTCCTTGGCTGTTGCTGGAGCATCCTTTGGACAGGGTCCATGTCAATTTTACTTGTCCATTTTTGGGTAACATATGGTTGTTGGTGGTTGATGCATTGTCCAAGTTGACCATGTTGTATAAATAGAGAGAATAGGTCTAAAGGAAGCAACAAAATAAAAGCACTACCGTCTCTGGTTCCAGCTCTTGAGGAAGACTGGGTTGCCATTCCTCCACAGCAATTCTGATATCTCATTGAAAATGTTCTCATTAGAGTTCAAGCCATCATAATGGCAAAAGTTGGACACACCTCATATTAATGTCCACTAATAGGTATCAGCATATTTTTTATCAGATAGTGTGTATTGGCTTGTCCTTAATCATCACTCCTGTTAGGTTGTTGTGCATTGGATCACCCAGTGTGTTATTATCACAATATTTTGAAAGATGCAATGAGAGGTATCAAAATGTACCATGTTTAATCCAACCACTAACATGCTATAACATGCATTAACTCATCATCATATCTACAAAGCCAAGATTACACACTGAGTGTACATTTGAAGGAATTATCCAAATGGGAAGGAAATTTGTGGATGTGATGTACATGGATGGATAAATAAATGATCAATTTCCTAAAAATTGAGTGATTTATTCAAAAGAAGGAGCTTACAGATTCAGCAAGTCAGTAACACGTTGGTCCGCCTCTGGCCCTTATGCAAGCAGTTATTCAGCTTGGCACTGATTGATAGAGTTGTTAGATGTCCTCCTGAGGGATACTATACAAAATTCTGTTCAATTGGCATGTTAGATCAGAAAATCTTGAGCTGATGTAGAGGCCTGCCCATAACACTCCAAACAGTCTCAACTGGGGAGAGATTTGGTGATCTTGCTGGCTAAGTTCGAGTTTGGCAAGCATGAAGAGAAGCAATAGAAACTCTCACTGTGTGGAGACAGGTATTATCTTGCTGAAATGTAACCCTGGGATGGCTTGCCATGAAGAGCAGCAAAACAGAGCATAGAATGTTGTTGACATACCACTGTGCTGTAAGAGTGCCACGGATGACAACCAGAGGGAGCCTGCTATGAAATCTGATTGACTGGAGTAGATTGTCTTAAGTGATGAGTCCCACTTCATATTTAGCTCCCATGCCCAGAAAAGATGTATCTGGAGATGTCCTGGACAGCGGTGGGCTACCAGCCTAACTCTCACTTGCAATACATACCCCAGCAATCAGGAGTGACGGTCTGTATTGTCATATCATTTCATAGCAGGATTCCTTTGGTTGTCATCCACAGCACATTTACAGCACAGCAGTATGTCAATGATATTCTACACTCTGTTTTGCTGCCCTTCAGGCACACCATCCTTGGCTTACATTTCAGCAAGATAATGTCCACACTGTGAGATTTTCTACGGCTTGTCTTCATACTAGCCAAACCCCACTTTGGCCAGCAAGGTCGCCAGATCTCTAACCAGCAGAGAATGTCTGGGTAATTACAGGAGGATCCTTCCAACAATCTCAGGATTTTTACAATCTAACACACCAATTGGACAGAATTTTGCATGATATGCCTCACCAGGACATCCAACAACTCTATCAATCAACACCAAGCCAAATAACTGCTTGCATAAGGGTCAGAGGTGGACCAACATTTTACTGACTTGCCTCATTTGTGAAGCTCTTTCTCTTGAATAAATAATCCAATCTTTCTGAAATTGTAATCATTTATTTGTGTGTATATCTAAATCTCCTCTATTGCTTCCCACCTCATTCAGATAATTCCTTTGTCTTAAAGTGTATTTCACATTGTCACATCATAACCACACTCAAATCCAAATACAAATTCAGAGTCATCAATGAAATACAACAATTAGCAATGAAAGCAAGATTATTATGAACATCAGCATAACAGCCACAACAGAACTGAAATCCTGTATCAAGAATGTCGGTTTTAATACAAACGTCCAGTATTGCAAACTGTACAAATACACTCATGTTCATAAAAAACAGCACACTTTGAATGACTAGAGATAGGATGTTCATATTCACAGGACATGTAAATTAGCATGTTCTGCAGAAATTATTAGCATTTGATTCACCTCAGTTCTGCAGATATATTGTTGCATAGTAGGCATAGGGTCCACTGCGGGCCCTGATAACTTTTTCCATGCATGGTGGTGTCGACATGTATAAGGCATGAATGGCATCCTGGGGTACAGCCATGGATGCTGTGTTCACCTGGTTCCAAAATTCATCTATGGCAGTTGGCACTGAATCACAGTGCTGCTCCTGACATTTCGCAATATCCCACATATTTTCAATTGGTGACAAGTCTGGTAATCTGGCAGGCCAGAGCAAAAGACTGACACCCTGCAACACCAAAAAGGCACATGTTCATGCAGCAATATGTGTTCACACATTGTCTTGCTGAAAAATGGCATCTTGGGCGTTATGCAGAAAGGATATGACTATGGGTCACAATATGTCATTCATGTAGGTCACACTAGTCACAGTGCCCTGGACAAGAATCAACTGTGATTTTTTGTTGTACCCAATGACACTCCACACCATAAGGCCTTGAGCTGGCACTGTATGTCTTGCACCAATGCAGTCACTGTGATGCTGCTCCCCCTTTCTGCAGCAAATAAAAGTGCAGCCATCATTTTCAAACAAACATTATCTACATTCATCCAAAAACACTATCTGACACCATTCCTGTCCTCAGAGACATCGTTCCATATACCAATGCCATCTAGTGTTTCTGCACATTTGTCACAGGTGTGCAGAGAAGTGGACGATGTGCACGTAACCCATGGCACAATAAACGGCCGTAACCCATGGCACAATAAACGGCAACAGACTGTCACCCCTCATAGTATACAAGGTGTTAAACTGTTCTATTATTGTGCCAGGACCATGGAGGATGCAGATATGTTCTGTAATGCCATTTGGATGAGGTATTGGTCTTCTTGGGGGATAATCTGGGTGGTGTGAACTGACCCATCTCGTTGTGGTCTATAGTCTTCATGAACCATTCTGCACACACTCGTTGCATTGCCAAAACACTTCATATCACATAAGCAGCAATTTGCCAGATGGATGCATCACATTTTCTCATGCCAATAATGTGCCCTCTTTCAAACTCATCGATTTGACAGTATGGTTTGCACATACATCTGAGAGGTGTGCTGCATATCTGCTCAAGTCACATTGATCTATTACTTTTGGTTTATAGTGACAACAAGAGCCACAGGCACATTTTACTGGAAGGTGGTGTTGCGCTGCAAAATCCATGTTGACATTGAAACCAACATGGTTCAAATGCCAATTTTTTCTGCAGAACATTTTAATGTACAGGTCCTGTGAATATGAATGTCCTCTCTCTATAAGTTCAAGATATTTTGTATTTTCTGAACATGAGTGTACTATAAACATAGGAAATTTCAAGAACCTTTCAGAAATGGTAAATAATTGCTGATGAAACAATGTAAAGTCCAGGATGGAATAAATACAAAATGGAAAGGACAGATTGCTACTCACCACACACAGTAGGCATTGAGTTCTAGACAGACACAATGAAAAAGAATGCTAGAAATTTCAGCTTTTGGACAATGTCTTCCTGCATAAGTAAGAAACTCACACAACAACTAACACACACATGGCCATTGTCTCCTGGTGCTAAGGTCTGGCTGTGACTGTATCTCATATGAGCATCAATCAAGCTGGGGCAGATAGTGGAAGTAACAAAGAGCTAGGAAGTGGGAGGCATAGGGTAGGGATGGAGGTAGATGTTAGTGATGCCTCTGAGAGTGTACAGGGACAGAATAGGGTTGCTATGTGCAGATTTGAGAAGCAGTGTTGGGAAGGAAGGGGGGAGGGGGACAGGGAGAGAAAGTAGGAGAGAAGTAATGAAGGGGAATGCACCATGTAGGTGACAGAGCAGGATAAAGGGTATGTGTAGTACTGGAGTAGGAGAGGGGAAGGGGATAGGCAGGTAAAGGACAGGGGTTATTCAATGTTGAGAGCGGGGGTGTTATGGGAATGAAGGATATATTGTAGCAAGAGTCCCCATCTGAGTGGTTCGGAAAAGCTGGTATTGATGGGAAGAATTCAGATGGCACAGACTGTGAAGCAGTAATTAAAGTAAAGTACATCATGTTGGTTCGTATGTTCAGCAAGTGGGAAGTCCAGTTATCTCTTGACCACAGTTTGGTGGTGGTCATTCATGCAGATTGACTGCTTGTTAACTGCCACACCCACACAGCACAGCGCAGTGGTTGCAACAAAATCTGTATATCTAATGGCTGCTTTCACATGGGGTAGAAGATGCCAGTGACAGGACTGGAGCAAGTGGTATTGAAAGCATGTATGAGACAGATCTTGCATCTGGGCCTTTTGTAGGGATGTGAGGCAAGAGGCAAGTTGTTTGGGGTAGTGGTTGATTGGGGATGGACAAGGATATTGTGTAGCTTGGGTGGGCAGCAGAATGGCACTGTGTAAGGGATGGAGAGGTTATTTCTCATTTCAGGGCACAATGAGAGATAGTAGAATCCCTGACAGAGAACGTGATTCAGTTGCTCCAGTCCTGGATGGTAATGGGTCACAAGAGAAGTGCTCCTTTGTGGATAGACAGTAGGTATGTTGGGGTAGGTAAGGTGACTGGAGGGACAAGGCATGGGGGATCTGTTCCTGGACAAGTTTGGGAGAGAAATACTGGTCTGTGAAGACCACAGTGAGACTCTTGGAGTATTTGGAGACGGGTTTTCATCACAACACATGTGGTGATCATGGGTGGCTAGGCTGTATGAAAGAGACTTCTTGGTATGGAATGTGTAGCAGCAGTGGAGGTGTTATCGGTGGTTTCTAGGTTTGATGTGGGCAGAGGTACTGATGTATCAAACCTTGAGGTTGAGATCAACATCAAGGAAGGTGGATTGTTGGGCTGAGGAGGACTACATGAAGCAAATGGAGGAGAAGGTGAAAGTTCTGGAGGAATCTGGATAGGATGTGCTCACCTCCATTCCAGATCATGAAGGTGTCATCAATGACTGTGAACCAGTTGTTCATCTACATCTACATTTACATTTATACTCTGCAAGCCACCCAACGGTGTGTGGTGGAGGGCACTTTACGTGCCACTGTCATTACCTCCCTTTCCTGTTCCAGTCGCATATGGTTCGTGGGAAGAATGACTGCCAGAAATCCTCCATGCACGCTCGAATCTCTCTAATTTTACATTCGTGATCTCCTCGGGAGGTATAAGTAGGGGGAAGCAATATATTCGATACCTCATCCAGAAACGCACCCTCTCGAAATCTGGACAGCAAGCTACACTGTGATGCAGAGCGCCTCTCTTGCAGAGTCTGCCACTTGAGTTTGCTAACATCTCTGTAATGCTATCACGCTTACCAAATAACCCTGTGACAAAAACACGCTGCTCTTCTTTGGATCTTCTCTATCTCCTCTGTCAACCCGACCTGGTACGGATCCCTCACTGATGAGCAATACTCAAGTATAGGTTGAACAAGTGTTTTGTAAGCCACCTCCTTTGTTGATAGACTAAATTTTCTAAGGAGTCTCCCAATGAATCTCAACCTGGCAGCTGCCTTGCCAACAATTAATTTTATATGATCATTCCACTTCAAATCGTTCCGCACGCATACTCCCAGATATTTTACAGAAGTAACTGCTACCAGTGTTTGTTCCGCTATCATATAATAAAGGATCCTTCTTTCTATGTATTCACAATACATTACATTTGTCTATGTTAAGGATCAGTTGCCACTCCCTGCACCAAGTGCCTAACTGCTGCAGATCTCCCTGCATTTTGCTGCAATTTTCTAATGCTGCAACTTCTCTATATACTACAGCATCATCCGCGAAAAGCCACATGGAACTTCCGACACTATCTACTAGGTCATTTATATATATTGTGAAAAGAAATGGTCCCATAACACTCCCCTGTGACACACCAGAGGTTACTTTAACGTATGTAGACGTCTCTCCATTGAGAACAACATGCTGTGTTCTCTTCACTTAAAACTTCCGGGCTGATAGGCCATGGTCAAAGTATAAAACTTTCCCCTGACGTTTTGTCTCTGACTGTGGGAGACATCCTTGGAGGTACAGCGGTCAACTGCGAAGAGAACTCGAGGAAGCGCTCGTTATATAGGCAGTACAGAGGGCGCCACTGTCGATCATGTGGTGTCGGCTATGGGATTGTCTCTGGTAATGCCAACATTTTCGATTGAAAGTAATCGATCGTCACACTTACGGTGCAACACTGACATCCAAATTTTATCTAGTTTAATACCTTCATCTTTCCTGTTAAAATTATTATGGTGTTTATCAATCTTGATAGCCTCTATACAAGCATGCATAATAATGCAAGGTTTTTGATATGATGCTCGTCTCGCTGAATTTTATTTCATGATCACCTTCCTGGTAAACATGTTTCGCTATGGCCGATTTATTCGTGTGACTCAGGTGACAATTCCTCTTATGTTCAACAAGATGGGTGTTCACACTTCTCTTTGTGGTACTGATATAAACCTGTCCACAACTACAAGGAATTTTATATACCCCCGGTGTAGCAGAGGGTGTCGTGCATCTTTTGCCGATTGTAAATATTCTTTTATTTTCCTGGTGGGTCTGAAAATAGCTTCCACCCCATACTTGCTTAAAACTTTCCCAATGCGATCTGTGACCTTACTAATGAATGGAAGAAAAACTTTGCCCTTTGGCGACTTTTGTTCGTCGTTGCTGCCTAGAGTGAAGTGCTCAATCTATATCCTTGCTAGAACAGCCATTCTTCACAAAAGTTGACTGTAGATGTTCAATCTCATCTTTTAAATAAACAGGTTCACAAATTTTGTATGCCCTGTCTACTAAGGTTTTCATTACACCTGTTTTTTTGTCTAGGGTGGTGGTTTGAATCTTTCTGTAGATAACGATCAGTATGCATGGCATTTCTATACACCTTATGGCCTAACGTTCCATCCCATCGTATAATCATAGACACATCTAGGAAATTCAATTGCCCAATCTTTTCCGTCTCCATAGTAAATTTGACTTTTGGATTAATGCTGTTTAAATGTGTCAGGAAGGCATCCAACTCCTCTGCTCCATGTGTCCATACTACGAACGTGTCATCGACATAGCAATACAATCTGGCTGGTCTCTTACTGGCAGTCGACAACGCCCGTTGTTCAAAAGTCTCCATAAATAAGTTAGCCACAGCAAGACTAAGAGGACTGTCCATAGCCACCCTGTCAATCTGTTCATAAAAGTTATTATTGTATTGAAAGTAGGTTGTGGTGAGGCAGTGTCAGAATAATGCCACAATATCGGTAGGAAAAATATCCGCAATGAATAAGATAGCTTTGTTTACCGGAATCATGATAAATAACAACACAATGCCAAAACTGACGAGGATATCATCTGGGACCACGCTCATTTCCTTTAACTTGTCAATGAAATGAGCTGAATATTTAACATAAGGTTGCAGCCATTGAGGTTTAACATAAGGTTGCACATAAGGTTGCAGCAATGAGGCAAGATGTCTAGCTATCTCGTGTGTTGGTCCGCCTATAGCGCTGACAATTGGCCTCAACGGAATCTCAGGTTTATGCACTTTGGGTAAGCCATAAAGTCTAGGTGGGTACGCTTCTGTTTTACAAAGCAGCTTCTTATCGTCAGAGGCGAATAAAGGCACTTTCACCAGTCCATTGGTCATTCTTAAAATCTTCATAGTCAGATCTTTCTGGAGTTTTTTTTAATTGGAGGGAACCAAAATATCATAGATTTTTCCATGATAGTCCTCACTGTTCAGTATGACAGTGGCATTACCCTTATCTGCTTTAAGAACAATAATGTTTTTATCTGCATTTATATCCCTCAGCGCCTTCCTTTGTGCCTGCGACAAATTACTGTTGACCCAAACCCACCAGGAAAATAAAAGAATATTTAAGATCAGCAAAAGATGCACGACACCCTCTGGCTACACTGGGGGTATAAATTCCTTGTAGTTGTGGACAGGTTTAGATTGGTACCACAAAGAGAAGTGTGAACATCGTCTTGTTGAACATAAGAGGAATTGCTGCCTGGGTCACATGGCTAAATCGACCATAGTGGAACATGTTTACCAGGAAGGTGATCATGAAATAAAATTCAGCAAGATGAGCGTCATATCAAAAACCTCACATTATTATGCACACTTGTATAGAGAGGCTATCGCGATTGATAAACACCATAATAATTTTAACAGGAAAGACAAAGGTGTTAAACTAGATAAAATTTGGATGTCAGCGTTGCACCGCAAATGTGACGATCAATTACTTTCAATCGAGAATGTTGGCATTACCAGAGACAATCCCATAGCCAACACCACGTCATCGACAGTGGCACCCTCTGTGCTGCCTGTATAATCAGCGCTTCCTCGAGTTTTCTTTGCAGTTCGCCACTGTACCTCCGAGGATGTCTCCCACAGTTGGAGACGAAATGTCAGGGGAGAGTTTTATACTTCGACCACGGCCTATCAGCCCGGAAGTTTTATGTGAAGACAATACTGGCCGTGAAAGCTTACATTGTATGATGCTGTGTTCTGTTTGCTAAAAACAAATTTCTCTATTTCTCACCTCTCTCTTTCCTCCTCCTGTACCATTTCACAGGCATCACTAGCATCTTTCCCCATCCCTATCCTACTATGCTATCCCTCCCCCTTCCTGGTTCTACCTTACTCCCAATATGCACCCCAGCTAGATTGCTTCCTACATCAGACACAGTTGCAATTGGGCCTTACTTCCTAGAGAAAGGGGCCATACGTGTGTGAGTTATTGTGTGAATGTGTGTGTTTTTTCTACTTCTGAAGAAGGATTTCATCCAAAGGCTGAAATTTCTAGCATTATGTTTCATGGTGCTTTTCTGTAACTAAATGTCTAGTCTATTTGGTGAGTTGTAATCTATCCTTTCCATAATAATGCTGAAGCTGGATCTGCACTGGCAACCATTAGTATACCAGTAATCATTAACCACTATCTCAACTGTATGCACCACAATTCACTCTCCTAGAGAAACAGCAAACCACCATTTCAGAAGTACACAATGGAGCTGAATACAACATTCTAGATCCATATTGTGTCAGTGATCCTCTGTATAGCAGTGTTAGCATCACTCGTGTTCTGATTGTGTTGTCACATCCTCTCACTATCGTGAGAATCAAAGATAGCCCTTACCATTGAAACTTTGTGACTTAGAGTGGGTCTTCAGTTTCCTGGAACAGGAAGTCTCCAGCGCAGATCTGTGCATCAGTACAATGAAATGGGGTGAAGCTGACTGATTATGGACTTCAATCCTTTGCACTTTGTAATGCAGGCAAAAGGGGATCTCTATGTGCTATTATTTAAATTGCCACCACCCGAGCAGTAAGCACGCCCCAGAGAATTGTGTGTGTCTCTTTGTGGAACCAATGAGGTCACTGACCAACAGTTAGAGTATACATTAAAACAAAAAACGCACTTTCATTCAAATATATTTACGTAAGAATTAAATACAAAACTTTTCACTATGTGATAATTTTTGAGCTCTTAGGACGGACTGTTCCCATCATCATTTAACTCAAACTATATATAACAGCACAACCTGTGGAGACGGATGAAGTCACGGAAAAAGAGGCAGCCACTGCCTTTATTCCATACAATGGCGCACTATTGGGGAAAATCAGCCGTATATTAAAGAAACACAGAGTTAAAACCGTCTTTTGCCCGCCCAATAAAACACAGGCATTACTGGGAAGTGTGAAAGATGACCTCAGTTTGAGGAAGGTTGGCATATACCAAATTCCCTGTGAGTGTGGGAAGACTTATATCGGACAAACAGTACGCACCAATGGAGATCGTTGCCGAGAACATCAAAGGCACACTCAACTGAAATATCCAAATAAGTCAGCGGTAGCAGAGCACTGTTTGTCCGAGAAACACGAGATGGATTATGAGTGTACCAAGACCCTGGCTCAGACCACTAAATATTGGGACAGCGTTACAAGGGAGGCTATCGAAATTTGCATCATGGAAGATCTTATAAACCGAGATTGCGGCTACAATCTCAGCAAGGCTTGGGACCCGGCATTGAATGTAATTAAGAAGACTCTCAGCAAGAAGTATGAACTGGTGACCAGGGCGGATGTAGGAAGCACATCGACTGCCGGCGCGTGGGCGCGGACGGCGAAGAGAGTGGCCCACGGATGGAGGGGATTTAAATCGGCCATCCGCCCTGAGGAGCTCAGTTCGCCAGTGCACCTGACGATGGTGACATGTCTCATCGCCGAAATATTTTGCCCGTTGGACACTATGAACCGGCAGTATACCTGTGGACTGTTCGAGCAATAAATACGCCGGGAGAAACTGAAGAATCACATCATATACCTTTACAGGGAGGAGATGTATTGCAGCACGAAGAAACTCAACAAGCTGCGCCACCGAAGATGCCGTTTGCTGAGTGCTCTTGCATTCCTGAAGAGATGTCATACCGAGCAGATTGTACCGAACTTTGCTAAGGTCACGCATCACATCGATTCTGCAGCAGCCAAGAGAATTAAGAGACGGGCCAGCCTTGTCCTTGCCTTGGTACATGAGAGGGTGCACTTTACTCGCCACAGCCTTGAATACAACGCCCAGGAACTATTTAAACTTCATCTTAAACAGGACAATCAGTTTAATTCGTGGACATGGGACTGGGTGGATGGTGTTACCTGGATGACAGCCGATTCTGCACATAAAAAGGCCACTGGATGTCAGATTTCATGCCTCTCAGATAAACCATCACTGATGGCACCATGCAAGACGATCATCAATCTCACTAACATGGAGCTGTCTCATGAGGCGGTTTCGGTTCTGGAGAAGGGACTCAACTTTGCTCCCACCCCTAGGTTCACGTCGGTCGCGGACATCATCAGTGCAGTGGAACAGGTTGCAGCACGATTACCACCTGAAGCAGCAGAAGAAGTGCATCAGGAAACCTGCCGGGCTCTGACCAGAACTAAACCTACGAAGACTAACATTACCAGTAGAAAGAGAGCGGCCATTTAGGACCTAAGAGAGTGCTTTGAGATTGTTATCTTACCTGCTGACAAAGGCAATGCCACTGTTGTTCTTTCCCGTAAGGACTACATTGAGAAGATGGAGCGCCTGCTAGATGACGACTCCTATAGGAAGATCAACGCTGACCCCATGAAGAAGGTGGAGGACAAGACCAGGGCTCTACTCAAGGACACGGATCTACCAGAGGGGGACGCCAGGAAATTGTCACCTCAAGGACCTGTACCACCAAGACTTTATGGACTCCCTAAGGTCCACAAGAAGGGGGTACCTATGTGCCCGATTGTCAGCAACATTAGGGCACCTACTTACTTGCTTGCAAAATATCTGGCTGAATTAGTTAGCCCCTATGTAAGTAAATGCCCTCACCACATCCGTAATTCTGTGGATTTCGTGAAACGTCTCAACAACTTCAGACGGAAAGACACTGATATCCTAGTGAGCTTCGACGTGGTTTCACTATTCACCAGGGTGCCTCTACGAGAGTTGGGCAGAAATTTGACGAGAAGACCACCGAACTGTTTAGGCATGTCTTGACCTCAATGTATTTTCTGTTTAATGGGGAATACTATGAGCAAACAGATAGAGTCGCAATGGGCAGCCCACTCTTGCTGGTGGTCGCGAATTTGTACATGGAGTACTTCGAGGAGGAAGCCTTGGCATCATCCAATTGGAAACCTACTTGTTTCTTCCATTATGTCGATGACACATTCGTCATCTGGCACCATGGTAGGGACAAGCTCCTGGGTTTCCTTACACACCTCAACTCCATACATCCAAACATAAAATTCACTATGGAGACCGAAGCAGAAGGAAGATTACCATTCCTGGATGTCATGGTCAAGAGAAGAGCTGATGGTACTCTGAGCCACAGTGTGTACAGGAAGAAAACACACCCTGACCTGTACCTGCATGCATACAGCTGCCACCACCCTTCTCAGAGGAATGGAGTACTAAAAACCCTAGTACACAGGGCATGCAGCATCTCAGATGAAGAGAATCTTCCCCAGGAATTGGAACACCTCAAAACCATGTTCCGAAAAAATGGTTACTCGGAATGGCAGATTAGACGTGCTCTCTGTCCCACCAACATAGCACAACTGTGGAGACGGATGAAGTCATGGAAGAAGAGATAGCCACTGTCTTTATTCCATACAATGGCGCACTATCAGGGAAAATCAGCCGTATATTAAAGAAACACCAAGTTAAAACCATCTTTTGCCCACCCAATAAAAAACGGGCATTACTGGGAAGTGTGAAAGATGACCTCAGTTGGAGGAAGGCCAGCATATACCAAATTCCCTGTGGGTGTGGGAAGACTTATATCGGACAAACAGTACGCACCAATGGAGATCGTTGCCGAGAACATCAAAGGCACACTCGACTGAAATATCCAAATAAGTCAGCGGTAGCAGAGCACTTTTTGTCCGAGAAACACAAGATGGATTATGAGTGTACCAAGATCCTGGCTCAGACCACTAAATACTGGGACAGCGTTACAAGGGAGGCTATTGAAATTTGCACCAGGGAAGATCTTATCAACCGAGATTGCGGCTACAATCTCAGCAAGGCTTGGGACCCGGCATTGAATGTAATTAAGAAGACTCTCAGCAAGAAGTATGAACTGGCAACCAGGGTGGACATAGGAAGCACATCGATGATATGACAGATTCTGACACCCACGTCTTCACGACCGCCGGTGCGTGGGCGCGGATGGTGAAGAGAGCGGCCCATGGGGGAGGGGATTTAAATCGGCCGCCCGCCCTCAGGAGCTCAGTTCGTCAGCGCACCTGACGATGGTGACATGTCTGATCGCTGAAATATTGTGCCCGTTGGACACTATGAACCGGCAATTTACCCGTGGACTGTTCGAGTATTTACAAATGAATCATTGCCATCATCAAAATCACTGTCACTCTCTTTTTCACTTAGACATTTCGCTAAAGGCTTTACAATTTCTTCCTCAGAACTAGCCATTATGCACCTACTAACTTGAATATAATAACACAACTGCTACAACTCTACACTACGTTAAAACAGGCTTCCCTAGATGGCAATACTATGAAGCACTGATGTGTAGTGCAGTCACATTTGAGACTAGAGCTTGTGAGAGCTATTAAAAATCATGTCAAACGAGGCTCAACTTCAGAGTGGAAAAAAAGTTCGCAATTTTTTGTGCCGCTCACCCTTGGAGTGGAAAGGGTTAAACTTAAATATTTCTGAAAGCTATGAAATTTATACGTTGATTTTTCTTTCAGTGCATGGGTGTTGACCTATGGCAGCAAAACTGCATTAGTCAACTTCATCCCACCTGGTGGTGAATTTGACTGATTATCTGTTATGAAATAACTGTGAATCTTTTAGGACTCTTGGGTGACTTTCATTGTTCTGAAACTTTATCAGCAACTGAAAAATAAATTTCCATAATAATTAAACTGTAATACTATTTTCAGAATAACATACAAAGAGAGTTTAAGGATAAAAAAATCTGATCACAAATTTGCTTTATGAAACTCCAATGAAATACACACAAAAAACGTATTCACTGTACATTAAACCCTAACATTTCAGCTTCAGATCTAAAATTCTCCCCCTGGGTTTGGCAAATTTGTTAGAAGAAATGAAATCCATTTTTCAGTTTTCAGCCAGCTTCACCTGGCAGTCAACTTCAGCCCATTTTACAGTAACATATAGTAATAAACATCCAGCCTATATTTCTTTAGTTCACCCAGTTTAAATTTTTATATCTGGGGCATTTTCACAGTGGCAGCTCTTATGATCTCAACTGTAAGTTGCAACAAACAGAACTGCAATCAGTGTGAAAAATTTATAAGTTGACATACAGACACTTGCAACAATCACTTCTTCACTCTACAATAGACTGTTACAGATAGCTGTTGCTGCAGCCATGGTGTCACTTTGTTGCTGCATTCATTATGTCACATTCTTGTTGCATTCATGAATGTTTGTCTATGAGAGAACCACTCAGTCAACTTCACCAGAAGTTTCTCAGGTGATCAGGTTAACCCCAATTCCAACAAAAATTTGCAAAATTTTGTTTGTGTCTATAATCTGTTACTGCTGGAATTGCCACTGTGAAGGGTCAATGCACGAGTTATATAAGACAAAGACAAGAGTTGTTTTATGTCAGTGACACAAATAAATGTTTAAGCTTATTATAAACATTAAAAAAGCAGTTCTTGTATTCAGACAGGGGTTTGGAATACTATACATTTATCCACTGCAATGAATTAAGAATTTTCAAACAATACAGTAACTAAAATAAATGAATTTTCATCACAATATTTAGTTATTTAACATGAACTGTTTCCTGAACTTTTCAGTCAGTTTCACACCAGCAGTCAACTTCACCCCATTGGATGGTACTGTAGTAGGGCTACATATGGAGGATATGAACAATGCCTACCCACTTTTGTTCTCTTGATGAAGAATCACCATCCTTGACTTTGTATGTGATATCCAACAAGTGACAAAGTATATGATACAGGCCGAAGTCAAGCATTAGTAACTTTTCTCATAGCCCCCATTTTCACACAGGCATAACAATCCATAACAAGTGTCCCGGGCTGTATCTCATTGGCCAGTGTTTAGTGTAATAGTGCTCTTTGTCTTTCTTCTGTGCATTCAGGCTTTGTATGCAAGCTAGCTTTGGTCCTGGTGATGAGGTGATTCACATAGTCATCCTGAATATCATTTAATTTAATTGGGAGCAGCACATCCATCCTCATCTCAGGCTTGTGACCATGGAGCAGAAACAGCCATTGAAGCACATAGTGCCCTGCTTTGCAGTGTAATATTCTATTGACACAACGGACAATATTGTATCCCAGTCTCTCTCTTCAACATCAAGGTACATCAAGGACATTTCTGTCAATGTCTTATTAAAGCATTCTAAGAGGCAATTTGCCTGTAGATTGTTACCCTATGGGTGATGTCACAACATGAAATTACCTCTGATACTAATATCGACTGGAAATCTATTCCATGCTCAGAGATTGTCTCATAGGGTGCTCCCTGCTTCAAAATGATGTCTGCAAACAAGGAACTTTGCAATTTCCAGAGCTTTGGCTGTTGGCCTAGCTTTGGTGAAAGCAGAACAAGTGAAATGGTCAATGAAGACTGTTATCCATCAATGATCACTTATCAACTTCAGAAACCTCCCCGGGAGGTCAATTACAGTTTGGTGGAATGGTGCTGTTGCAGGCAGGTTTGGTATCAGATGCTCCAGAGGTAACTGGAGCACATGCTTCTGCCAGTGGCTGTCCTTATAGTAACTCACAGACAGATTGAAATACGCAATTGTCAAACCTTTTCATAAGAAAGGGAAGAAGAGTGACTGAAATAATTATGGACCAATCTCATTACTGACTTCATTTTCTAAAATATTCGAAAAAGTTATGTATTCAAGAGTAGTCTCACATTTAAGTAGAAATAATTTACTCAGCATGTCACAGTTCGGATTCCGGGAGGATTCCTCAACCGAGAATGCTATTTACACATTTACTCATCAAATAGTACAAGCCCTAAATAAAAAATTATCACCAGTTGGTATTTTTTGTGACCTCTCCAAAGCATTTGACTGTGTGGATGATGTCTCACTCTTAGAAAAACTCAGGTTTTATGGAATTGAAGGCTATACATACAGCTGGTTTGAATCATACTTAATGAACAGAAAGCAAAAAGTTGTGCTGAATAGCACAAATAATGTTGGGAGGGTGGTAAATTCTAGTGAATGGGGAGTTATCACAAAGGGAGTCCCACAGTGTTCAATTTTAGGTCCTCTGCTGTTCCTTATTCATGTGAATGACCTCCCACTTAATGTTCAGCAAGTGGAATGAGAACTTTTTGCAGATGACATGAGTGTTATAATAAATCCCATTAAAAAAAAAAAAAAAAAAAAAAAAAAAAAAAAAAAAAAAAAAAAAAAAAAAAACCAGCTGAAGATATTGCTAAGGATGTCTTTCAAAGAATTATTAAGTGGTTCTCAGAAAATGGACTCTCCCTTAATTTTGAAAAAACTCACTGTATCCAGTTCTGTACACCAATAGAGTCATACTGACAATTGGTGTAGCATATGAACAGGGCTCAGTTAACAGGGTAGATTTCTCCAAACTTTTGGGTCTTTACATTGATGACAACTTGAACTGGAAGGAGCATATTACTGAGCTTCTCAAACAACTAAGTTCAGCTTCTTTCGCTCTTCGTATAATCGCTAGTCTTGGTAATAAACAGATCAGCCTCCAAACATACTTTGCATATTTCCACTTAATAATGTCTTATGGAATAGTTTTCTGGGGTAACTCACCACTTATACATAAAGTATTGATTGCACGAAAGAGAGCAGTGAGAATAATTATTGGTGTTCGCCCAAGGACATCATGTAGGCACCTTTTCAAGGAGTTAGGTACTTTAACCATCAGAGCACATATATTTGTTAATGAAATTCGTTCCAAATAATCCATCTCAATTCACGAAGAACAGTGATGTTCATACGTACAACACTAGAGGGAAAAATAACTTTCCTACCCGTTATTGAAGCTGCCAGTTGCTCAAAAAGGAGTACATTATTCAGCAACAAAAATCTTTGATCATTTGCCCAACAACATAAAGTGTCTGGCAGGTAGCGATCAAGTTTTAAATCTAGCTTAAAATCATTTCTTTTGGACAACTCCTTCTACTCCATGGACAAGTTTATGTTTCAGAAACCCAGCTCCAGAAGTCCTGCTGACAAACTGCTGAGACACAAATTATTTCTGAAGATAAACTTAATGGACACATATCTACAGCTCCAATTAGATGTACACTCAGCAAGTTGTACCAGTTAATACACCATTTCAATCTCTACAAATGTCATTGGGCCTTTTGGTGCTCCAAATGGACTGCCTATTTTACAAAGATATCTTAAGCAACTGATCCAAATGGAGCAACAATGTGCATTAACAATTCTGGTCACATCGTACTAGCAGAGGATACACTAAAAGAGCATTTAAAATACATCAAAATATTTTCTGCTACTATAAAAAGGGCTAAAATACAACCAGTAGAAACCAAGCATGGAATATCATGAGCATGTGCTCAGCAGTGAAGGATTAACTTCCACACATCACACAGAAGCCAGAAAAAAACATACAGTAGCATCTGTCACTAGTACTGACAGGAAAGGTGTACAGACAATATTTGTGTTGCTATTTTTGTGGCATTCATGTTCCCCTGGTTGCCATGTGTTTTGCCTTGCAAGGTCATATGCAGTAAAAAAGGCTTTAGTTGTTGTCTGGTACAAGCTTTGTATTTACTTGCAAGGTGGTCTTACAGTTATACCACTGAAAAAAAATTAATTTTAGTTCTACTAATGACAACATTTGCTGTTTGTGAAGTAGAGAAACACTAGAAATATATTTGTCTTGATGACAAAATATGAAATGACTGCATCCAAAGTCAGGAATGATGGAGAAGATGAAACTTGCCTATACACAGTGTTCAGAAATTGCTGTTACAAACTTATAGAATTTCTAGAGGGCAGTGAATAGGTAATATTTTAAACTGAATTCATATCCAGAAATGTACCATTTCCATGATACAGTCATCTGAAAACATGTTTGTAATAAGATCACTTATACAAGTAACTGAATAAAATGCTCATTCACTTCATGGGTTCTCTTCAATGTACTCCAGTACAGCCCGTTCCAATTCAAGCGTGCAGTGTCACCTTGGCCCACCACAGTCATGCCTGCTGATGGTGAGTGTACCCTTTCTCAAAGTTGTTGCATAATTTTGGTGAAAAGGATATGCAATGGAGTCAGATTTTCTGGAGAATGATATTGATAAGAGTGACAAGCAGCTCTTCCATTACTGTAAGCTTCATCATTCTGAAGGATCATGTCAGTGTATTTTGCAAACATGCACTCAACCGTATTGCTCTGACACTCATAGACACATGAATGATGCTTGATCCAAGTCACAGAGGTAGGATAGACATCAAATGACATCAGCCTATTCAACATAACATCCCCCCCCAAAAAAAATCACTACCCTGTTGTATATCTACAAAGAAAACATGTTTCCAAATGGATTTAGCATGGAAATGGTAAGTCTCTGGACATGGGTTCTTCTTCAAAGTATTATTCCTGATGTGAAACAAGTGCTGTATCACTGTAAGAGGTACAGGGGCCAGAGAGTGTGCTGGGCTTACCCCAATTCACTATTACTAGTGCCATGTCATTGGAACATGCCTGCACTTAACATACAAAGGATTGCACCATAAGTTCAAAGAAGGGCAGCTAATTTTGTAATATCACAAAATAGGGGAGATAGTGCCATGAAATAGGGGAGATGGTGCCACAGACATGATACATGAATTGGAGTGGCAGTCATTAAAACAAAGCCATTTTTTGCTGCGGCGGGATCTTCTCATGAAATTTCAATCACTGGTTTTCTCCTCCAATTGCGAAAACATTTTGTTGGCACCCACCTACATAGGGAGAAATGACCATCACAATAAAACAAGACAAATCGCACAGAAAAATTTAGGTGCTCATTTTTCATGTGTGCCATTCAAGAGTGGAATGGTACAGAGACAACTTGAAAGTGGTTCATTGAAACCCTCTGCCAGGCACTTTATTGTGTGTAGCAGAGTAATCATGTAGATTTAGAAGTAGATATGTCTAGAGTATTCTCTCTTAACACCCATGTACAGATGTTAACACGATTCTCATAATCATTTACACGCAGCTCTTAATGGAGAGAGATGTGATAGCAATAGTATCTTTGTCAATTGGGAATGTATAGGACGCTTGCCTTGTACAATTGTGCAGGAGCTAACATGTGATCCAACTGCAACAGCAAGAACATTAATTCCCCCCCATCTGTCATCATTTGTTTGCATATATTACATTGTATAGGTGTTACTCTACCACTTTCACATAACAGGTTGAAGAGATTGATAAATAATTGTCAAGATGGTTGATGTCTACTGGGATATCTTGCCACATACAATGTACAAAAATAAACTGCATTCTTCCTACATTTTCCATACACCATGAGCATGTCATCTTTTTCTGCATTGGTAAATACCATCATCCACTCATGGCCTTCTGCTTGGACTGTCACACACTAACTGGCTAGTAATTCACAGTGAACTCAAGGAACTCACAAGTACACTGTAAACAAACATAACAACATCATACTCAGCAACTATGCAGGTTGAATCACACAAACAAATGTTGATGTCGAAACTTTTCAAAATACAAGATCTAATGAATGACTTGCACTAGAATCCTGCAACAAACACCACTGACATTCTAATTTGCCCTACTTTTTGTTGTTAATAGGCATTGTTCCATTTTAAAAAAAAACAACAGGTCTGCACAAGACATTCACTTTTTAAGTATTATTATAATCTGTTGATTGGCTAACAATACAAGTCCCTGACTACCAACCAATTCTGTGAAAACTGCATATCAATAGCACTTTCCATTTCCACGCTATTTGCAGTGCAAGTTGTAGCTGGTTCACCTTGTATAGACAGCTAACAGTGTCAATAACAGTGAAATAACTGAAGTTGTATTAATACTTAGTATAAAGTAGCGAATGAAAACAGCAGCCACATAATGTAAGAGGAAGACCAGTGGTTTTTCCAAAGTCTCGGCATTTCTATTAATTTAATAATTCCACAATTTATAAAAAGTAATTACCATAATTAATGGTGTAAGTGTATTGGCACTGTTTGTAGTTAGTTTCTACTATACATAACCAATGAAGCCTGCAATGGTTGCTTACTTCTGTTCACATATTACATGAGTGTTCCACATCCTTGAAGGATCTTCTTCATGATAGCATTTACAGAACACAAGGTGATAATGAACAGATGAATGAATATCTCCTGCTCTTTTTTGTGCACCAAGCATATATTGATATAGGAATCTTAGGGGACTGAATTTACCAACAGGAGCATTCTCCTGTGATCACATAAGACATAATCATTCTTGAAACTTCCTGCCATAGTAGAACTATGTGCCAGAATGAGACTCAAATTTGGGACCTCTGCCTTTCCCAGACAGGTGTTCTACCGACTGAGCTACCTAAGCACAGCTTACAACCCAGGCTCACAGCTTTACTTCCACCAGTATCTCATCTTCCACCTTCCAAACTTCACAGGAGTTCTCCTGGAGAACTTGCAAGACTAGCACTCCTGGGGAAAGAATACTGCAAAGACATGTCTTACCCACAGCCTGGAGGATGTTTCCAGAATGAAATTTTCATTTTGCAGTGGAGTGTGCACTGATATGAAACTTCCTGGTAGATTAAAGCTATGTTTCAGACTGAGATGCAACCTCAGGATTTTTGCCTTTGACAGGCAAGTGTTCTACTCAATGATATATCCAGTCACACCTTACAACCCATCCCCAGAGGTTTACTTTCACCAGTACCTCATCTCCTACCCTTTAAACATCACAGTTCTCATGCTGAACTTGCTAGACTAGCACTCCTGGAAGAGGAGAACTTCGGTGAAGGTTGGAAGGTAGGAGATGAGATAATGATGGAAGTAAAGCTGCGAGGACAGGTTGTGAGTCATGCTTGAGTAGCTCAGGATGTACAGCACTTGCCCACAAAAGGCAAAGGGGAGTTCGAGTCTCGGTCCAGCACACAGTTTTAATCTGCCAGTAAGTTTCATATCAGTGCACACTTTGCTGCAGAGTGTAAATTTCACTCTGCATACTTATTCTTACTTGTAGAAGAAATTTCAACACAGATATAATCATAAAGACAAGATGATGAAACCTTGTAAAGTAATAACTAAATCATTATCTCAGTTGCACTGTTTATGTCTATAGAGTAACAAACCTTTGTAATTTCACTCATGAACTCAGGATAGTTTATAAATCTCAGAAGAACAAATATTGTGTCACATGAAATATAAAAGTGAACTTAGCTCTTTTTGATGCTTGAAAGCGTTTGTGACAACTTCTTATAACAGCAATAGTGAAACAACACAGATTATTCTTATGGAGATATATTATCAGTCTCTTCATATTTAAGATAAAGAAAAAAATGAACAAGAATGAACTTGTGGAACCAATCATACCATAATACTTTCATATTACATAAACATTGTTGTCCCCCTTCTGATTCTTTTTTCCTAGTATATCATTTTGAGGTACGTGAAAAAAAATGTGACTATTAAAATGCTAAGTAGCTAATATAAATAACCATGCAGAATTAATAATGTCACTAGCATTAAATAAATATAATACAAGATTGACATTACTTTTTTTCATCCACCATATACTCACCACACTATACTGATCATCAAAAGGGTGACAGAAAACTCCAGCATCTTCATCATGTCTACAGTTGCTGTTTCCCCAAGAAAAATGAAAGCACTCATTGATTGACTTTTCTTTTCCCGTGCAATGAAGCTGATCAAGCCAGATTTGTCCTTGACCTGGACCATAAGCTGCATTCTTCTTTGGTTCAGCTACTCCATTAAACCCTAACATGCGGCACATCACTTCAGCTTCGTTTTCCCCAAAGTCATCATCACACACTGTCCCCCACAAACCATGGTATCGCACTTCTATACGACCTTCTCTTGAGCTGTTACCACCTGAAAGCCGTATTTCAATAGGTGCCTAATGTTTGGAAAAGAGAAACAAAATGCAGGCATTAATTACCAGTTGTAATACACACAGCAAAAAAAGTTTTGCATCACCTCAGTTCCAAGAGTTCCGGAACCTATACAGAAAATTGGAATAGAGATCAACATAAACATCATTCCCGCCCTTTTTATTGCTCATGAAAACCACACATTGCATGGTGTACTACCATACAGCAAGACCTTCGGAGGTTGTGGTCCAGCTGGCTGTAAACACCAGTACCTCTAATAGCCAGTAACACGTCCTCTTGCATTGATGCGTATCTGTATTGATTGTGGCATACTATTCACAAGTTCATCTGTGGGTCCAGACTGTCCCATTCCTCTATGGTGATTTGGTACAGATGCCTCAGATAGGTTAGTGGGTCATGTCATTCATGACATCATCCACAAACAGCCCTTTTCAATCCATCCCAGGCATGTGCGATAAGGTTCATGTCTGGAGAACATACTGGCCGCTCTAGTTGAGCGATGTCATTATCCTGAAGGAAGTCATTCACAAGATGTGCACGATGTGGGTGGGAATAGTCGACCATGAAGACGAATGCTTCGCCAATATGCTGTCGATATGGTTGCACTATCAGTCGGAGGATGGCATTCATGTATCATACAGCCATTACCATCAGTGGCGTACGTCGGCCCCATATAATCCAACCCCAGAACAGCACTGAACCTCCACTTAGCTGCACTCACTGGGCAGTGTGTCTAAGGTGTTCAGCCTGACCAAGTTGCGTCTAAACACCTCTCCGACCATTGTCTGGTTGAAGGCGTATGCGACACTCATCGGTGAAGAGAATGTTATGCCAATCCTGAGTGGTCCATTTGGTATGTTGTTGGGCCCATCTATACCTCGCTGCATGGTGCTGTGATTGGAAAGATGGACCTTGCCATGGTCATCTGGAACAAAGTTGTGCATCATGCAGCCTATTGTGCACAGTTTAAGTCAAAACAAAACGTCCTGTGGCTGCACGAAAAGCATTATTCAACATGGTGGCATTTCTGTCAGGATTCGTCCAAGCCATAATCGTAGGTAGCGGTCATCCACTGCAGTAGTAGCCCTTGGGCAGCCTGAGCGAGGCATGTCATTGACAGTTCCTGTCTCTCTGTATCTCCTCCATGTCTGAACAACATCACTTTGGTTCACTCTGAGACACCTGGACACTTCCCTTATTGAGAGCCCTTCCTGGCACAAAGTAACAATACGGATGTGATTGAGCCATGGTATTGACCGTCTAGGCATTGTTGAACTACAGGCAACACGAGCCGTGTACCTCCTTTCTTGTGGAATAGCTGGAACTGATTGGCTGTTGGACCCCCTCTGTCTAATAGGTGCTGCTCATGCATGGTTGTTTACATCTTTGGGAGTGTTTAGTGACATCTCTGAACAGTCGAAAGGACTGTGTCTGTGATACAATATCCACAGTCAACGTCTATCTTCAGGAGTTCTGAGAACCGGGATGATGCAAAACTTTTTTTGATGTGTGTACAACAGATATGCTTATAACGATAAAAACAATACTGAAGAATGAGGATTATCTGAGGATGTGTACATTCAAGGACTGAACACAAATGAAAAGTGTGACATCAAATAAAGATAAAATAATCAAAATATCATACATAAGAAACATTAGGTAACAGTCTTGATCAGAAGTGCACAGTTAATGAATGCATTAAGTTACAAGAACTATGTTATGATATGAAGGAGCTAATTACACAGACCATGTCTGTGCCGAGACGCTGATGCATTAAATGTGAAACTATGTCCTTAAGTTATGAAGACAGAACTCAAACAGGACATTAACTCTATGTTTGCGGATGTGGAATAGACTGTTTGGAACTACAGTGATCGGAACTACAGTGATCATTGACTGTGCACCATTCTGAGATAATGTCAGATTTTACCAAAACTGTGCAAAAATTAGTGTCAGTAAAGTTTAGACAGAAGTAAGATAATGGAAAGTGAGTGTGAGAATTCAGTGAGATACTCTAAAATAAATGTACACACTGTTCACAAATTAGGCCTTAGATCATTCCAACAGGCAGACTACTATCTACAAGGCAGTGTGAGGAAAGATATATGTTCATGGGACATGTAATTAGCATGACACCGATTCCTCCCACCATTATTGCCAGTAGATGAATCCTGATGGTGCTGCTACCTCCTTATTCAAGCTGCTCCTCATTTGACCTTATGAAGCTGAGTGGACCCTGTTCCAGAACCCCCCTCCCCCCTACCTCAGAAAAAAATCTGATGAGGCAGTGGGAATCAAATTCAAATGGAAGGAAACAATGATAACCATTCGACTACAGAGGCAGTAGTGAGATAACTGTGGGAATCTTTACTAATCAAATAATTATACAAAGCTGTTTCTATAGACAGAATATTTGTCCAAGCATTTGTTTTCTCAGCACACAAAAACATTTTTCAGTATTAAGAAAGTCCGTACTGTTACATAGTTACAGCATGGCAGCTTACTAAATTTCCTTAAAAACTCTCATCACCTAACCGAATCATTATGTTCAATGGCTTTACAGGTCTTACAAGACTAATAGATGAAAACTCCAGAATGGTCACAACACGTGAGTCTATATTTTCTGTTTCATTGTGTGATTTATTTCCATTTCCTTTTTTAGCAGTGCTGTAATGTTTCTTCTTTACCATATAACAGCAAGGGTATAACAGTTAGTGCTCTCTTAAAAGTTTTGCATCTTAAGTCACTTCTGTATTTATCACAAGTAGTTCTATATGAATCCAAATTTTACAATACTCTTCACAGTAAGCATTAATATATTTATTACATTAGCTGATTAATTTCACAGTTCCTCAGACATACCACAAACCATTTGTACAACACACTGAATTGAATAAGTTTGTTAACAGACTTTTAACATGATCACTATTGGTACTGTTATCATTATTATTATTATTATTATTATTATTATTACCAGGATATTTTAATTAAAAAAACAGAGAATGTTTATAGGCTGTGAACTACCTATTTATAACAGTGATTATTCACTGGTGATGAAATAGGGTTCCACTAATAATCTTGGCTTAAAGAAGAGTGTAATATATTTATTTGTTGATCAATTGTGAATAAGCGACAGTGATTGGTCAAATATTTACCAATCATAATCGCCAAACAGCCTTGTGTTTTGAAGATTATTTCATTTAGATAGCCAGTTCTGGCATCTCAATAATGCCATCTTCAGGCTCCTGCATATTAAAAATGAGTATATACTCAATGTATATCACAGTACACTACAGCTGACTTTGCAGAAAATGAAGTGTAATAATAAAAGACCTTAAACCCACAAAATACAATTTGCAGTGTTAAGAAAAGTACTTGTGCACATGCAGCATAACAAAAAAGAATACATCCACATAATAGTTAGCACCAAACTATTTTGATGTCACAGAGTTATAACATATCACACCATTTTTTAATATAAAAAGCCTAATTTTTATAGACGAGAAGCACACTATTTCTTAGGGAAACCTGTCCTCATTCAAAGCAAAACATTGCAATGCAACCTACAAAGTACACAATAGTGGATGTATCTATCACCTAAGTATTATCACTACTGATGATATATCATAATTAGTTGTCACAACATCAAAAAATCAAGCAGAGCAAAACCCAATGGCCAAAAATATGTTAAGTGAACAACAGTATGACAAGAACATGTGATGAATACTCATAAGATATCCAGAGGGCATATGTTACATAATAAATCAACTAATGAAAAGCCATGACTTGGTGCCACTTATGTATTCGAATTAATAAGTGGGCAAATACCAGAGTGGAAAAATCAAGAACCTCAAATCCAAACTAATTAAGAGGAGTTCTTCCAAATCTCAGATGACAATGTAATTGCTGTTTCCCTAGGAATATAAAGTATCATACTATCATTCTATCTATAAAATGATGAACCCATCCAAATAGGGACTGGCACATAGCAAGCTGTGTCGCAACAGGTAGTGTGAAGATGGAACAATCTAAAAGTAAAGTAAGGGTGCAAAGACCAACAAGACACCAAAATATAAGCCCACTAATTAAGGAACATATTGGCACAAAAAGAGGCAACAGTTGGGAGTGAAAAAGGAGTTGTTAAATTAAAGACTCAACTGCAACTGCTGAGAGCCCCATTAGGCACAAAAATTAAAATTAAGGTGACATTGCAATTTCATATTAGCTCTAACAGTTTTTCATGACTTCATTGCAATAAGCATAATAAATGTTTACTGAAAGAATGAAAAGAACATGTTCACCAAATTTAAGTAGCCCATTTAATAAGTATTCACTGAATGTTGACTCATCTATGAGCATTAACTGAGATATGAAGCTATCAGCATATAGTGGTGAAGCTGGCAGAATTCTAGGGCAGCATAAAAAGGAGATGATTGAAAAGAGAGTATCACTTAAAATAATCAAGAGGGATAGAGACCTTTGTGGAATTAAATGTGGATTCCAGCAACGAATTTGCTTTGATTTCTGCAGAGAGCATATTGATTTGATATCCCCATATCACAGCACACAGCCTACAAAAGTTCTCTGTAGCTATTTTTTAAATTTATTTCATTAAAACATGATAATAATAATAATAATAATAATATAAATAATAATATTCCAGTTCAACTTGGTTGAAAGTATCATGTGCCAAGAAGAGAGAACTCTACTCAAAGACTAAAGCAAAAATAATCTAGAAAATATTAGACATGGTTCTCAGTGAGGTGATATATTATACACGATGTGACTCATGATATAATGCAGAAGCAACCATGAATTGGTGGGGTGCATAGAAAAAGAGTTATAACAACTTAACTGGTTCACACAGGGACAACGGGATACAACACATATTTCTATCATGTCATCCAGCACAACAGGGATGCCGGATGCTCTATCATACGATACAAATTTTGAGTCATCAGGAGTGCCTCAAAAAAATTGTTTTATGTAAATGAAGCAAAGTTATACCCATCTCTCTACATAGTTTCTCAATAAAGCTCTTTCTTCAATTAAAAAACTATGGTTTTTATATTTGCACGAGTTCTCTGTTATGCAGGCTTTCTTATTTGATTTTACGGAAACTAGCTGGTAAATAAATTGATTTTTTCACATCTTTTAGTCTCACATCATAGTTTGATAATGAACTGGCTTTCTTTTCACTATTGCCCATAGTTATTGTTATACTTCAGTATTAAGTCCCCTAAAGAGTGTATTTTGAGAAGTTTTCTGTGAAGAATATTGTCACTGTCTAGTTTGCATGGTGGGTTTAAGGTGATACACTGCGCACATGAAATATAGCTAATATATTGAAATTGTTCCTAAAATTAAAAGGAGAGCAATACCTCTTTCATTTCTCAATAAAATATACAAGGCATGTTGGACGTTATTCAAGAGGAGTTGGCAGCTAAGCACCGCACGTGAGGCTATTGCCACCTATTATGTGGAGCTGCCTCATGTTTCTCTTTTTTGTATGTTTGTGGATACAAGTCAAAGTTGGTTATAAAAAAATTACTGAAATGAAAAGAATAGAAAAAGAGTTACCATATTTACTCGAATTTAAGCCGCACTCGAATCTAAGCCGCACCTGAAAAATGAGACTCAAAATCGAGGAAAAAAAATTTTCCCGAATCTAAGCCGCACCAGAAATCTGAGACTCGAAATTCAAGGGGAGAGAAAAGTTTTAGGCCGCACTTCCAAATCGAAACAAACTTGGTCCATTGTAATATTAGACACAATTTAGGTTGAATGAATGACGATACAGCTGTAGTAGTTTGGTTCGAGTCGTAAGCTTAGCAGTTAAGCTTTACCAGGTAGCCGCTGTTATGCGTCAGGCGCTCCGTCCATATTTATACGGGTACCCTTCCTTTTTCGCGTGCTTCGTCTGGTTTGAATTGATTGCTTATTTTTCTTTGATCTGACAAGTTCAGTTCTCTTTGTTATAGGTGTTTCCGTCACTCAAAGCTGAAAATGCATTACTGTACTGTGTCATGCATTGTTTGTCGCATTCTGAAAATGAGGGTTTACGGCCTGTCGCCGCTCGCGGCATGGTTTGCTTTTGTGCACGCTACCGCCGCTTACAATAAAAAAATAAATAAAAAAAAAAAAAATAATAAAATAAAAAGAGAGGAATCGTCTCATTAGCGAAACAATGGCATGAGACTGCTATTCGTTGCTACTTACACTGCTGCTTTCTTTGATAATGATCAACAAGAATCAAATAATAGACTGCGTATGATATAAGATGTTCTGAACGAGAATTTAAGCGAAAATTTTTTCCGTTTGAAAATCTTTGCTGACGCCTCTTTAGTACATTACATTGTGCATAGAAATTAGAGACATCTTAGATTTAAAAATCTAGTCAATTGCTGTGCTTCATTTTTGACTGTATCACTATTAGGCATAAGAATAATACGAATATAAACATGACATGGTATGTATATTCTTCCGCGTCTGCTGTTGTCTCACTCTGGTTTCGTAGTTTATTAGGCGGACAGGATTTAAATGAGATAGCAGCAAACACGAAAGAATACATGGCAAAATGTTTATATTCGTATTATTCTTATGGTGAAGAGAATACTGCATGTGATTCACAATTCATAAAAGTTCCTATTAGCAACCATTTCTTCTCACAGTTAGGAAAAAATTCAGAAAGCAGAGTTGGCCATATTGACAAATATCCCAAACAGTCTTGCCAGTCGGATTTTCGTAGTACATTGAAATACTGCTACGTTCGAAGAGGAACAATAAGGAATTTGTATTTACTTCGTTGGATAATGTATGAAAATGCAGTGGTCGAAACTCGGGGCGGAGAAAAAAAAGCTCGTCTTCCACCTTTTTTTTATTTATTTACTGACGCAGAGGTTTTGGTGCCAGTATTTGTCTTTGTGCCTGTGAAGCATGCCTGCGTAGCGCTACATATATTCGACGACAGAAGTTAGTTGTAACGGCACCTACCAACATTTTTCAGAACTTACGCTTACTTTGCACTCGATTCCAAGCCGCAGGCGGTTTTTTGGACTACAAAAGCCGGAAAAAAAGTGCGGCTTAGATTCGAGTAAATACGGTATAACAATTTAACTGGTTCACACAGGGACAACAGGATACCAACACCAACACATATTTCTATCATGTCACCCAGCACAACAGGGATGCCGGATGCTCTATCATACGATACAAATTTTGAGTCATCAGGAGTGCCTCAAAAAAATTGTTTTATGTAAATGAAGCAAAGTTATACGCATCTCTCTACATTGTTTATCAGTAAAGCTTTTTCTTCAATTAAAAAACTATGGTTTTTAAATTTGCATGTGTTCTCTGTTATGCAGGCTTTCTTATTTGATTTTACAGAAACTAGCTGGTAAATAAATTGATTTTTTCACATCTTTTAGTCCCACATCATAGTTTGATAATGAACTGGCTTTCTTTTCACTATTGCCCATAGTTATTGTTATACTTCAGTATTAAGTCCTCTAAAGAATGTATTTTGAGAAGTTTTCTGTGAAGAATATTGTCACTGCCTAGTTTGCATGGTGGGTTTAAGGTGATACACTGTGCACATGAAATATAGCTAATATATTGAAATTGTTCCTAAAATTAAAAGGAGAGCAATACCTCTTTCATTTCTCTAGAAAATATACAAGGCATGTTGGACATTATTCAAGAGGAGTTGGCAGCTAAGCACCGCACGTGAGGCTATTGCCACCTATTATGTGGAGCTGCCTCATGTTTCTCTTTTTTGTATGTTTGTGGATGCAAGTCAAAGTTGGTTATAAAAAAATTACTGAAATGAAAAGACAACCAGCATTCATCAGCTGCTGATGCGGACTGGATGTTTTTTCAGTTGTTGCTCCCTTCGTTGATTTCAGGAAAGTTTGTAACAGTCATAAAAGAGATCAGAAAGATGAATTTACGTTGCTTCTGGATGAACAACTGGACAAAGCCAAGGAGGACACATTACGATTTTATTTAACAACATGAGAGTCTTCCATTTCTTCCAACACACTGCCTACCTCTATGCACAGCTCACCACCCATGACAGGCTCACTTCAAACCCAGCGTTTCTTCAGAATACTCCTAAAGCTAAATCATATACTACTTTGCAAAACTGAACAGTTGCAGAAATACTATCTTAACTTTATTAATTTGTAACAGTCTGACTATTCATACATGAAAAAAAATCCATGAGAACTCCAGATATGGGGAGGAAGATGGTGTCATAAGAAGCTTCTGATAAATGAATGCGGAGGGGGGGGGGGGGGGGGCATACTACAATAATGACTTTTCTTTCTTCTCAGCTGAGGTATACTAGTAATAAACAGTAGTTTAACCACAGTTTTTAAACAGTGATAATTTATATGGAAATATTAAGTATTTTAAAATTTGTGATTTATAAAACTCAACAAAAATTTCAATACCATGTTAAAATATGGGATTTCCTGAGATTTTATGAAAGCACTAAAATTCCTCAAGACTTTCCTGATTTTTTCAGGTAAAATGTAATTCCCTGAGAATTCTAGGTCCTCCAGAATAATCACCACACTGTGTAATTATTATTTACGTTTGTACCAAAATAAATAAGGTTACATAAGGGATGGTCTTACAATTATTTAGAAACTTTAATCAATGTACCTTACTGTAATGAGCAGTTTATAAGCAGGAGAAATAGGTAGTTAAAAATTTGTGTCCTGTTTTGTCAGAGGAGCTAATATTAGTTGAGTAAAAAGTGGAAACTGACTGAACTTTCTACAGAATTCATGTAATTTGTGTTTGTGCTGGGAGACCTCATGAGAAGCACAGCCAAACTATCAACAATGTAGGAAAAGATGGATTGTTACTTACCATAAAGATGACTCATTAAGTTGCAGACCAGTACAATTAAAAGATGCTTGCACATAAGCTTACAGCCACAGCCTTCACCAGAACAAGGAAGAGAAACACACACCATTCATTCACACAAGGAAGCATACCTCACTCACAAAAACATGACTGCCAACTCCAGTAGCTCAGACCAGAATTCTGATCCGAGCCACTGGAGTTGGTGGTCAAGCATGCTTGAGGTTTGCTTGCTTTGTGAATGAATGGTGTGTGCTTCTCTTGCTCTTTCTCATTATGACAAACACTGTGGCTGAAAGCTTATGTGTAAGTGTCTTTTCATAATGCCTGTCTGCAACTTAACATGTCATTTTTACAGAAATCTATCTTTTCCTACATTGTTGATATTCCAACCAGGACTTTCCATTGTTTGATACAGCTGATATGTTTGATATTTATGGCAATATAAGGGACATTCAGAGCATCCTTTTCTTTTTCAGATTTTTGTACTTTAAATGATGATAAACTGCTATAAAGTCTTCTTTAGAAGAGCTCATGATTGCCACTGAAACTGGAACAGAAACGTGATTTGTGTTGTCTTGTTACTTGTCATATCATGAGATGCACTGTGTACCATACTGCATACTGTTTTGTTCCAGTGGGAACATGAGTATTACACTGTTAAGCATCATGTCATGTAAACTGCTATAAAGTCTTCTTTAGAAGAGCTCATGATTGCCACTGAAACTGGAACAGAAACGTGGTTTGTGTTGTCTTGTTACTTGTCATATCATGAGATGCACTGTGTACCATACTGCATACTGTTTTGTTCCAGTGGGAACTTGAGTATTACACTGTTAAGCATCATGTCACGTGATCTATGTTGCAATGTGTCAAATCATTTATCATTTTACCTCAGTGAGAACCCCACCTTAAAAAAAGGAAAAACTGTATCACAAATGAAATTTAGCATAGTACTGTCATGCAGATAATAATAGTATCAGTACCTTCAGCATGAAATTCAGTGAAATTTTTTTAAGAAATTAACATGATGAAATAGGCCAGTGCATACCTATAGGAAGTGGAGTCACAAATACTACTGACAGACACGTTTTAAAGTAGTAGGGTTTCATTCAAAAGCTAGGTAAAATTTCTCTACTCTTAATTTTGCATATTGGTAGTTATGGTACCTAGGGTAAGTATTGGTCAGCTATTCTAGCTGTAAAGAATTTTTCTTGATGTAAGTTAGTTTACAGAAAAATGAAAAACTGATTTTGAATCCTAGTTTGGGTATCAGTCAAGTAACAAAGCATTTACAAAAACTACAACAAAGAGATTAACTATGTGCCCACATTATATCTAACAGTTTCTTAAAAGATTTTTGAAAAATTGGACTATAACAGAAAACAGGCCCTTTTCCTAACACTAACTTGTAAATAATCTCTTAGTTCTAACAGAAGACAATTTTTTCACCTACCTGTTTAATACCACTATTATGTATTATCTGTTTGTAATTTAGGACCCATTGTTGTTGTGGTCTTCAGTCAAGAGACTGGTATGATGCAGTTCTCCATGCTACTCTATCCTGTGCAAGCTTTTTCTTCCCCCAGTACCTACTGCAACCTACATCCTTCTGAATCTGCTTATGTATTCATCTCTTGGTCTTCATATATGATTTTTACCCTCCACACTGCCCTCCAATACCAAATTGGTGATCCCTTGATGCCTCAGAACATGTCCTACCAACTGATCCCTTCTTTTAGTCAAGTTGTGTCACAAATTCCTCTTTGCCCCAATTCTGTTCAATACCTCATCATTAGTTGTGTGATCTACCCATCTAATCTTCAGCATTCTTCTGTAGCACCACATTTCGAAAGCTTCGATTCTCTTCTTGTCCAAGCTAGTTATCATCCATGTTTCACTTTCATTCATGGCTACACTCCATACAAATACTTTGAGAAAAGACTTCCTGGCACTTAAATCTATACTCAATGTTAACAAATTGCTCTTCTTCAGAAACACTTTCCTTGCCATTGCAGTCTACATTTTACATACTCACTACTTCAACCATCATCAGTTATTTTGCTCTCCAAATAGCAAAACTCATTTACTACTTTAAGTGGCTCATTTCCTAATCTCATTCCCTAAGCATCACCTGATTTAGTTTGACTGCATTCCATTATCCTCGTTTTGCTTTTATTGATGTTCATCTCATGTCCTCCTTTCAAGACACTATCCACTCCGTTCAAGTGCTGTTCCAGGTCCTTTGCTGTCTCTGATAGAATTACAATGTCATTGGCGAACCTCAAAGTTTTTATTTCTTCTCCATGGATTTTAATACCTACTCATTTTATCTTTTGTGTCCCTTACTGCTTGCTCAATATACAGATTGAATAACATCAGGGATAGGCTACAGCCCTGTCTCAGTCCCTTCCCAACCACTGCTTCCCTTTCATGCCCCTTGACTCTTATAACTGCCATCTGGTTTCTGTACAAATTGTAAATAGCCTTTTGTTCCCTGTATTTTAACCCTGTCACCTTCAGAATTTGAAAGAGAGTATTCCAGTCAACATTGTCAAAAGCTTTCTCTAAGTCTACAAATGCTAGAAACGTATGTTTTCCTTTTCTTAATCTTTCTTCTAAGATAAGTCGTAAGGTTAGTATTGCCTCACGTGTTCCAACATTTCTACGGAATCCAAACTGATCTTCCCCGAGGTCCGCTTCTACCAGTGTTTCCATTCGTCTGTAAAGAATTCGCGTTAGTATTTTGCAGCTGTGACTTATTAAGCTGATAGTTCGGTAATTTTCACATCTGTCAACACCTGCTTTCTTTGGGATTGGAATTATTATATTCTTCTTGAAGTCTGAGAGTATTTCGCCTGTCTCATACATCTTGCTCACCAGATGGTAGAGTTTTGTCATGACTGGCTCTCCCAAGGCCATCAGTAGTTCTAATCGAATGTTGTCTACTCCCGGGGCCTTGTTTCGACTCAGGTCTTTCAGTGCTCTGTCAAACTCTTCACGCAGTATCTTATCTCCCATTTTGTCTTCATCTACATCCTCTTCCATTTCCATAATATTGTCCTTGAGTACATCGCCCTTGTATAAACCCTCTATATACTCCTTCCACCTTTCTGCCTTCCCTTCTCTGCTTAGAACTGGGTTGCCATCTGAGTTCTTGATATTCATACAAGTGGTTCTCTTCTCTCCAAAGGTCTCTTTAATTTTCCTGTAGGCAGTATCTATCTTACCCCTAGTGAGACAAGCCTCTACGTCCTTACATTTGTCCTCTAGCCATCCCTGCTTAGCCATTTTGCACTTCCTGTCGATCTCATTTTTGAGACGTTTGTATTCCTTTTTGCCTGCTTCATTTACTGCATTTTTATATTTTCTCCTTTCATCAATTAAATTCAATATTTCCTCTGTTACTCAAGGATTTATATCAGCCCTCGTCTTTTTACCTACTTGATCCTCCGCTGCCTTCATTATTTCATCCCTCAAAGCTACCCATTCTTCTTCTACTTTATTTCTTTCCCCCATTCCTGCCAATTGTTCCCTAATGCTCTCCCCGAAACTCTCTACAACCTCTGGTTCTGTCAGTTTATCCAGGTCCCATCTCCTTAAATTCCCACCTTTCTGCAGTTTCTTCAGTTTTAATCTATAGTTCATAACCAATAGATTGTGGTCAGAGACCACATCTGCCCCTGGAAATGCCTTACAATTTAAAACCTGTCACCTAAAGCTCTCTCTTACCATTATATAATCTATCTGAAACCTTCCATTATCTCCAGGCCTGTTCCATGTATACAACCTTCATTCATGATTCTTGAACCAAGTGTTAGCTATGATTAAGTTATGCTTTGTGCAAAATTCTACCAGGCGGCTTCCTCTTTCATTTCTTACCCACATTCCATATTCACCTACTATGTTTCTTCCTTCTCTTCCTTTTCCTACTATCGAATTCCAGTCACCCATGACTATTAAATTTTTGTCTCCCTTCACTATTTGAATAATTTCTTTTATCTCATCATACATTTCATCAATCTCTTCATCATCTGCAGAGCTAGTTGGCATATAGACTTGTACTAGTGTGGTAGGCATGGGCTTTGTGTCTACCTTGGCCTCAATAATGTGTTCACTATGCTGTTTGTAGTAGCTTACCCATACTCCTATTTTTTATTAATTATTAGACCTACTCCTTGATTACCCCTATTTGATTTTAGGAACCATTAAAGACAACATTATTTTGATCAGCCACATCTTTGGAATACATCACCAAAGTTAATGGTTCAGTTATGTTATTCTATGTGCAACTGTTGTAATTTGTCTATAGTTCATTAGTTGATGTGTCACATATTTTATCTTAGCTGAATAATCTTACATTTCATTTACACTGAAATAATCCCTCTTGTCTTATCCCTAATGCTAACGTTAATATTTTTCATATCTGTAAATGGAGATACTCTATAGATGCATAAGTTTAAAATCTTTGATCCAACAAAATGCACGACATACTTATCTTTGCACCCGATGATGGCATAACAGTCGAAAACCAGTCATCACTGTCTATGGAACAAAGTAGGAACTTAATTTTGGATCCAAAATTCTAAACGAGTTGTCCACAGACAATACAAAGGAAACTGCAATCTCAAGTAATGTGGGGCAAATCTAAAATGCTATCTTTATTAGCCACAACTTCTATAAATTATCCTAATATTTGGTTTCTGGGGTGAAAATCACTGTTATCACTGTAGCAAAGAATGTTTATTGTAAATATACCTCCGTCACACACTGTTATTATTCATAAACAGCTTTTTAGCATATTGTGGTTGAAGAACAGTAGCTGGATTTACAACTAAAAACAAAGATTTATTTTAAATTCCATTTCTCACACTAATTATGTTGGACACAAATTTGTAATATTTCTCAGCTGCTACTAGAGCGTAGTAAGTATCTTTAACAAATGACATAAGCTGCCTATTCTTAATGAGACTTAGTTATCAATGTCATCTATACAACAAAATTATCACAGCTGCTAGACTCTGGTAATGAGTATTCAATTTGGTTACATACCCTTGAGGGCTTTCCCTCATGCTGGCATCTAAGGAGCATGGAGTGTAAAATCAGTATACACAGAATTAGGTTCCTTCATTCACACACCATGGTTCATAAATGACTGGCAAGAACAAGAACCTTCAAATGAAGTCTCACTTAAGCCAACTTATTTATCAATCAAGAGAAGCAGTCGCTGCAAACTACTACTGTGTGAAGTATACTAACAACAAACTATGACTACTGCTAATCTACCCACGTATATAGTTATGGGAATTACTTAAAATTATGTTAGGAGTAAATGCAGCTATTCAGAAAAAGCCACTGCTCTGTTACACGGCTCAGCCACTGTTTTCATCTGTCATTTCAAATTAAGAATATGTCTATCTTAAGTGATTTCCAAGAACACTATGAGCTGTTTATACCCAGGAAACATTAAAACCAATAATCTATGACACAGAGTTCTAGTTAGTACGCACTGGACTCACATCCAGGAGGACGATGGTTCAATCCCGCGTCCGGCCCTCCTGATTTAGGTTTTCCGTGATTTCCCTAAATCGCTCCAAGCAAATGCCAGGATGGTTCCTTTGAAAGGGCACGGCCGACTTCCTTCCCCCTCCTTCCCTAATCCGACGAGACCGATGACCTCGCTGTTTGGTCTCTTCCCCCAAACAATCCAATCCAATCCAATCTAGTTAGTACCTACAGTCAGGAGGTGATACGTGTAGTATTGTGAATAAACATATACACTGATGAGACAAACCATTATGACTACCTGCTTAACCCTTTTAGTGCCAAATACGATCTGATCGTGATCCAGATTTTCGGCGAAAAATGCCAGTAACGATCTGATCGTGATGCCTTTCTCATTCGCTAGGAAATACTAACAACTTTGCCTTCAAGCGCGGAAAAAATGAATGAGAAAGGCAGATCGTTACTGGCATTTTTTGCCGAAAATCTGGATCACGATCAGATCGTATTTGGCACTAAAAGGGTTAATAGTGGGTTGGTCAAACATAGCAACATATTACAGCAGTAATTCTGTGTGGCATGGATATGACAATTCCTTGGTATATTTCAAGAGGTATGCAGCACAAGATGTCCACACTCAGGTCGAGCAATTCCCATAAATTATGGGCCAGTAGTTTTTGAGTGTGGAGCTGGTGCACGATAGTGTCCCAGATGTGTTTCAATGTGTTCATATAAAGCAAATTTGGTGTCCAATACATCAACATGACTTCATGATCACAGTTCTTAAACCACTGGAGAATGATTCTGCCCTTGTGGCATGGGCAATTATACCGCTGGAAGACGCCATCACCATTGAGGAAGACATCATGGTGAAAGGAATGCATGTATTCAGCAATAATGTTTACATAGTCACAGCTCTCACGGTGCCTTTGAGTAATACCACAGGTCTCAAAGAAGCCTAGATGAATGTCCCTAATGTGTAATACTGCCCCCATTGGCCTTCACCAGTGGTGCAGTGCCTATTTCAAGCAGCAATTCACCTTGATGACGCTGTATTCAAACACAGCTATTGACCTAGAGTAACAAGAAACATGTGTCATCCAACCAGGCAATTCATTTCCATTCATCCTCAGTCTGATCTCAATCATCCCATGCCCACTGCAACAATAACTGACAATGTCATTATATCAATATGGGTACATTAGGGATCATCTGCTGCATAGTCACATAATCAACAATTCAACAAGGTCCACTGGATGGCGTACTCCAGACATGTACCAAGCTTGTTTGGTAAAGGATATCACAACAACGGAAGAACTCATCAAGTGGTGCCAGCATATTGAGGAAATGGAACAGAAAAAGAGTCACATGAAAAGGTATGACACACTCCCAAGTTTGTCTACAACCTTGCCTCCATCATGTGCCAGGTACTGAGAGAAGCATTTTCTAGCAACCAGAACTTTCAAACCAGGTGAGCAAGAGATAGCAGGCTTGAATATTCATGCGGTATGTTAGGATATAATAGACAATGTTGAAAAAGAGGTTTGTTGATCTTTAGCAACAATTTCTGCCACCAGTCAGCCATGCCACAAATAATGGACTTGAGCAGCTCGGACTTGTGCCGCAGTCATCAAACAACAATCCAACACTTGACCAATGCAGATACAGCGAACTCTTCAGCCAAGTATAACACCCATAACTGACATCTGGAGTACTGAGGATAAGATGCCATTGAGCACCGTGGAATGTTGTATGTTACTGCAGAGAATGAAAGTGAGTTTTTCACGACTCGGTGCTGTGAGATGCCACATATCACTAAAGCTGAGGAGCATTTTTTCAAAACTTGATGTATGCAAAAAAATTTCAAATTTGAGTTAGGTGTGGTAATGGCATTATGCTGACCTTTTACATCAACCCCCGAACCAAGTTTTAGCAAAATTTGACTACTGCTATGTATGTCAACACTCCAAATCACATTTTAGCAAAACACAATATATGCACTCTTACTGTAACAGCAAATGTCGACAAATGCATCTTGGCTCTCTTTCTGTAGCAGGCAGTCAACAATAATGGAGTTTACTAGTTGCTTTAAGTGATGTTATTCATTGCTATAACAATATTTACTAGTGGGAATGGTGTTGCAACCAGACTTCATTGTCATTGGAACACCTGTAGCTTACTTTTAGACAGATATTCACTTGACACTCACATCTACAAGGAAGTATTGCAAGTGAAAGCAGTATGGACAATGATGCTTGTGATTCTGAGAATGGTATACAGGTCAAAGGATGTTCCGACAGGAGAAAATTCCGATTCAAGAAGACCTTACATCAACCTGAAATCCAAAGCAAAAAGTGTACAAAGGAAACTATTAAATGCAAATCAAGGTTGACAAGACTGACCAGAGAAAGACTAAGACTGTCTTCATGATGCCTGATGGCATCTATTAATTCTACGTTATGCTATTTGAACCATATGATGCTCCCACCTCCTTTAAGCCTATGATGGATACCTGCTCCGCCACTTTATGTGGGCAATGTTCCATTGCTATCTGGATGACACTGTCACTTTTTTCAGAGACATCTGAAGAATGTACTCTGCATGATAACTGAGCTGAAGTATTTTTAGAGTGAAGAACTCCACCTGAAGCTGAGAGAGTGCATCTTCATTGACTGAGAAATAAAAATCTTGGGGCACCTACTGAATGACAGTGGAGTCCACCCTGATCCAGGGAAAATAGGAGCAGTCATAAATTTTTGGAATCCTCAGTACATTTGTAATGTGATAAGTTTTCTCAGAATGTGCTTGTACTACCAGATATTCATAAAGAACTTGTGTACCAAGGCATTCTCCTAGTCTGAACTACTACAGCAGGATATCAAGTATTCCTGGAATTATGTGCAAGGAAGATTTTTCCTTGTCCTTAGAGCAGTGTTAACACCTTTCCACTCCTAGCATTGTATGACAAGGATGCCAAAACAGAACAGGGTGAACACACACTGACAAGAAGAAAAAAATCCTGAATTCTTCCCAGATTTCTCGGTTAAAAATATACTTTTTCTCGGATGAAAGTATTCTTTTTCCCTGGTGAAAATTTGCTTTTTCCCAGGTAAAAGTACATTTTTTCTGAGTTGAATAACAACATACTTTCTCTCAGAGCTGTAAAAATTATCAATCCTTTGAATAGTGACGGTTTTATGTACCAGTATAGAATTTCTCAGCATTTTAGGAAATGGAACTCAGCAAAAAACAATGCACTTTGTAAAGATCTTTGATTTGTGGCAATATTTACACTGCATATTTTCATTTACAAAAGTATAAACACAAATTCCACCAAATACAGCACAGTAGCTTCTGAAGCACTGAAATTTAGAGTGTGACGTGCTTTTGTCAGCCCACTGTAGCTCATGTCATGCATTCTTTCCAACCAAAGACGGTAGATATTAATAGCATAGGACATGTGATGCAGCCAACCAATAGGTACAACACTTAAGTACTGCAAACATACAAATATGAACAGTTAATCATTTACATTAATACAGGCACATACAGGTACAATAAAGGCTAAGCTTTCACATATAATCTTGATCGTCAAAAAGTCCCCCTCCGAAGCTGTGTTTATGCAAGATCTTAAGAGCACAGCTTAAACTGCAGCAGCTGAGTATTTCTGACAAGCAAGTTTATAAATTTCACTGCAGTGCACTGAACATTTTGTAGGTTCCCTGGCTGAATACATTGAATACATGTTCCGTCATGCACTTACTTTTCCATAGAAAAGTCAATTACATGTGCAATAGCTCAACAACTCTCTCTCTCTCTCTCTCTCTCTCTTTCTCTCTCTCTCTCTCTCTCTATCTCTCTTTGTGTATGTGTGTGTGTGTTTATTTATTTATATATATGTTGTTGTTGTTCTTGTTGTTGTTGTGGTCTTCAGTCCCGAGATTGGTTTGATGCAGCTCTCCATGCATATATATATATATATATATATATACACTCCAGGAAATGGAAAAAAGAACACATTGACACCGGTGTGTCAGACGCACCATACTTGCTCCGGACACTGCGAGAGGGCTGTACAAGCAATGATCACACGCACGGCACAGCGGACACACCAGGAACCGCGGTGTTGGCCGTCGAATGGCGCTAGCTGCGCGGCATTTGTGCACCGCCGCCGTCAGTGTCAGCCAGTTTGCCGTGGCATACGGAGCTCCATTGCAGTCTTTAACACTGGTAGCATGCCGCGACAGCGTGGACGTGAACCGTATGTGCAGTTGACGGACTTTGAGCGAGGGCGTATAGTGGGCATGCGGGAGGCCGGGTGGACGTACCGCCGAATTGCTCAACACGTGGGGCGTGAGGTCTCCACAGTACATCGATGTTGTCGCCAGTGGTCGGCGGAAGGTGCACGTGCCCGTCGACCTGGAACCGGACTGCAGCGACGCACAGATGCACGCCAACACCGTAGGATCCTACGCAGTGCCGTAGGGGACCGCACCGCCACTTCCCAGCAAATTAGGGACACTGTTGCTCCTGGGGTATCGGCGAGGACCATTCGCAACCGTCTCCATGAAGCTGGGCTACGGTCCCGCACACCGTTAGGCCGTCTTCCGCTCACGCCTCAACATCGTGCAGCCCGCCTCCAGTGGTGTCGCGACAGGTGTGAATAGAGGGACGAATGGAGACGTGTCGTCTTCAGCGATGAGAGTCGCTTCTGCCTTGGTGCCAATGATGGTCGTATGCGTGTTTGGCGCCGTGCAGGTGAGCGCCACAATCAGGACTGCATACGACCGAGGCACACAGGGCCAACACCCGGCATCATGGTGTGGGGAGCGATCTCCTACACTGGCCGTACACCACTGGTGATCGTCGAGGGGACACTGAATAGTGCACGGTACATCCAAACCGTCATCGAACCCATCGTTCTACCATTCCTAGACCGGCAAGGGAACTTGCTGTTCCAACAGGACAATGCACGTCCGCATGTATCCCGTGCCACCCAACGTGCTCTAGAAGGTGTAAGTCAACTCCCCTGGCCAGCAAGATCTTCGGATCTGTCCCCCATTGAGCATGTTTGGGACTGGATGAAGCGTCGTCTCACGCGGTCTGCACGTCCAGCACGAACGCTGGTCCAACTGAGGCGCCAGGTGGAAATGGCATGGCAAGCCATTCCACAGGACTACATCCAGCATCTCTACGATCGTCTCCATGGGAGAATAGCAGCCTGCATTGCTGCGAAAGGTGGATATACACTGTACTAGTGCCGACATTGTGCATGCTCTGTTGCCTGTGTCTATGTGCCTGTGGTTCTGTCAGTGTGATCATGTGATGTATCTGACCCCAGGAATGTGTCAATAAAGTTTCCCCTTCCTGGGACAATGAATTCACGGTGTTCTTATTTCAATTTCCAGGAGTGTATATACATATAGGATAATTATATCTTTTGCTGTTGTTACTGCATAATCTGTAATCTAAGAAAGAACTAAAATAAATATGACAAACTAACCTCAATACTCGGTCCTTTTAGTGTGTGTTACTCTTCAAGATATATCAAACACAACTATACCAGTAAAATTATAAGTAATGGCATGGTGTAAATAGCTGGTCTTTTAGACCCAAAAGTGTTTGGTCCTCAGTGTTAAGTTTTGAATGGGAGTCTAATGCTCTGTGATTTGAGAAATTCATTGCACATACTCACATGCAACATAATTCATCTAGCTTAAAATGAAATTTACTTTGAAAGTAATGCTTCTCTAATCACCATTCACAATATTTTCCTGCACCCTGTTAGAAATGCAAACAGTAGCAATGCCACACTTACTGAAATAAAGACCATGAGAAAGACACATTCAAAGAGTTTGTTGTTATGAAGTAATGCATAGTCTTTGACACATTTTGCTGTCAGCAGATACTTGTGAGTGCACTGTGTTTTGCTGTTATAAATGGAGCATTTTCTTTGCAACTGAGTTTTATTTTGGTGTCATGCTCTCGTTCATCTTTTATTGCTGCAGTACTATTCCGCAGTAGCATGCTAAAGTAAAATTCCTTGTTAGAGCATCAGTTCTTATCAACCAAACTTGCACACTTAAGCTGAAAACTAAAACAATGAAAAATTCCCAGAATTCTAAAAAAATCACACATTTTCCTGGATTTCTCAAGATGAAAAATTTTCAGGGCTTTCCCTAATTTCCCAATTGTCCCAGGGCATATACACCCTGTAGAACTTCACATCTACATTTGTGGTTATAGAATTGGTGGATTCTAGTATAATTTCAAGAAGGTGCTGAACAAGTGATAGCTTATGTTGTAGAGTATTCTCCAAATCTGATATGAGCTACCCTGTAACTAAGAAACAGTGCTGTTGCTTGGCCATCAACAAGTTTTGGGCATATTTATTTGTCAAACCATTCACCACTGAACTAGACCACCGTTATCTGTGTGGGCTGACTAGTCTGAAGGATCCACTGGATCGGCATGTGTGGTGTGCAATGATGCATCAAGAGTGTGACATTACAGTAGTATACAAAAACGGAAAAAACTCTAGGATACCAACAGTCTTTCAAGGAATTCTTTGGTGTAACACAATAGTGTGGATGAAACTTCAGTCATCACTGCATTAAATGATATTGCTGCTAAACAGGGGAAAGATGCTGCATTGCTGTAAACCATAAGGACCTTGAATAAAGAGGAACCAACTAAAGAAGAATTCCAATTAATAAACAGAATATAATACAAGAGGAACTATAATCTGATTTGGCAGAAATTGTTGCTTGTCATCCCTGTTCATCTTCAGCCAGGTGTCCTGAAGTTTTTCCATGACACTCAAACATCTGGTCATCTGGGCCTCATGAAGACCCTATACACAATCAGAGGCAGGTATCACTGGTCAGGTCTCTGCCAATCCATTAGACACTATGTGGGCGATTGTAAGGAAAAACCAGTGACTGAAATGTGACACTATTACCTCCAGGGCTTCTGACACCAAATTCCACTTGCAGTAATGCCATTCTACGTGATTGGAATCAACATCTTGGAGAGGTTCCCAAAGTCAACAAAAAAGTCAACAAATGAGAATCAGTGAATAATAATGACTGCATGAAACACCTTATCACCAGGACCAAAGAAGCAGTACAGTTGGCTTGCACCAAACTCTGGATGCCAGGAGGACTTACAGCACTATAATGGCAAGCACTGGCCAGTAAGATATTGCCTGGGAAACTTGGCATAGAATTTTACACCTGTCTGAAAGTAGGACTATCAGAAAAGTTATTAGAGGGCTGTATTGTATCCATTGTCACTTGTTGGATGTCTCATACAAAGTCAATGATTATGACCCTTCATCCAGAAGGCAGAGATGTAGGCCATGGCAGTGTTCTCTGTATGAAGACCTACTACAGTCCTGAGGGTCGGATCAGTGTAAGGGCCTCTTGTTTAAGGAGACTGAAGATCCACTTGATGTTTGTAAAGCTTTGATGGAAAGGGCTGCCTTCAATGGCCGCAGTATTGAACAAGACATGACAACAAGATCAGAAGGTGAGCATTGACAGAGTTGCCATACATCCAACCCTCAACAAATTCTAAATCCAGGATGCTGTTGTCAGCTCAAATGAGAACTTCTGAAACAGCAGATCACTGCTACTCCATGAGAGGGAGCAATGCCAAGACTTGTGTTGCATGCTGTTTGGCATAGCAGTTAGTGTTGGTGGCTGGCATGCTGAACATCACCAGTTCAAATCTGACTGCCAGCAATTATTTGTTATTTAATATTTATCATTTCTGAGAGATTCTCAAAATTTCTGATGTTTGGAATGTTTGCATGTTCTGGAATATTAAATATTTTCATCAAGGTGTTCAGTTATTTCCTGGCTGTATGTTGGTGTCTTTTTGTGCTTTCAGTGCTAAGCATTGTACTTCATTAATGACCCTGTATTATGGTTATGATATGACAATACTTCATCATACATCTTCACTCTGTTATTTACAACCAAATTTCTGCACCAAGTTACAGAGCTATGTACAATCTATTTTTGAATATTGTTGTTGTTGATGATGAAGATGTTTGTTTAGAGCACTTGACATTCTGGTTATCAGCACTCTTACAGTCAATTGCTACATGAGATAAAAAGGGTTAAAACAAATGAAATGCAGATATCCTAAAAAGCTACATAAGTTTACATTTGCTCACTTACACTCTTCCTCACATTAGCACACAATGTCACACTTAAATGTACAAAAATGAAACCTGATACAAGATGCACAATTAAAACATTGTTACAAGACCAGAAGGGCCACAGAAAGCAAGCCATGGAAGGTGGTTGGTGGAACACAAATATATTAGACGGATAATACTAGACATACTAAAATATCCTGTCTAACAGCTTATGCAAAATGTCTGACGAAACACAAAATCATAGAACACATGCCACTGTCATGTCATCACTTAAAATTGATGGGCAGATCTGCAAATAAATTGGCTTCCATCCTCTTGTCATTACGTAATGACATTCAATTAAAATATGATGAATTGTAATCAGCAGCACTACAAGCTTCACATCTGAGAAGGAAGCCATGCTTCAGCAGACTGTGTTCTTTTCAAAGACATCTCAAGCAGACTTTATCACTTCAACTGGCTTGAAGATGACATGACGTGACATTTAGTCCCTTTTATTGATCACAACATGCTATCCATGACAAGCAGCCACTCTTTCTCCCAAATATGCATGATGGACTCAATGATATCATGGCAAAAAAGGGATAGGACAGTGGATTAAAGTTTTATCTGTTGGTTATATATGCTGGATGGTCTGCAGAGGACAGAGTGAATCAGAGCAGATCAGAAATTTCAAACTGTTATCATGTTTCATGTGATCTACAGTTTTATGAACTGCATAAGTTCAACATCAAATACAGTAAACTCACTGGTCAGATGGATTCTGAAGACACATACAAGTGAAGTGATAGAGCAGTCAGTATTGTTCCCCATTTGGACCCATTAGTATAATATTAAATTAAAATCATGGTGCTCAGCCAAAATGGTGAATAAGCTGTTCTTAAAGATATAGTCTGAATTTGATTGTTTATTGCACTTTTCAAGTTTAAAATTACCCTAGACTGTACTAACAACCAGGGTGGTGCTTTGCACCAACCCTGCTTCTGTATATTTATCAGAGACATTTCTAGACCATTAAGCACTGCCCGTATATCAAAAGGTTTTGTCCATCATGAGCAATTGCTGTAAAGTTGTTTGAGGATTGCATGGATGTTAATATTCCCTGGGGAAGGCCAGTAACATGAGAAACAACTGGAACTTGAATGATTATTTAGCCACAAGCAAACTTCACTAGACAGATAACTGCAGCTCACCTGCCTCTGCACATGTGCTCGGAATGGGGCTCATTCTGTAGGCTCCTGGGACCAATCTGACACTCTTGTAGTGTACTGAGTCCAGCACCTTCAAGTACATTGGTCGTGCTGCATCACAGTCCATATAACCATACCCAACACATGAGTGCACAAAACCCTTATAGAATTTTGCAGCAAGCAGGATCTGTGTACACCCAGTTCTTTCCATTCAAATACTTCATAATGTCTGGTGTTTAAAAGACTCTTCTTTTTAGTGTCTTTAAATGTGACAGCTTAATCATGTTTCTACCACATAAGAGACCCAGTCCCTCAGGCTCACTTCAAGGAATGTAAATCGAGAACAATCACAAGTAAAAACAGTACACACAGTTTTCTCAGATGAGAAATTAAAACACACCCTAGAAGACCTTCTCTGTGTCTGTTAAGAGGGAATTTTAATGGACAAGAGGGAAATATTGGACAAGTGGACCAGAAAATGCAAAAGTCATAAAAAAAAAGAAAAGGAAAAAAGCAGTTCACAGGATTCCTCAATGCAGGCAATACACTATAGATCACAAATGCAAACAAAGTCAAGCTTAAAAAATTACTCTGTGGGATATTGTGAACCTAAAGGACCATACTGCAAAGAGCATTCAAGACTAAATCTAATACAGCACTCGGCAAGGAAGGGCAACAGAAATATTCAGAGATGACCATGACTTCCCTATTTTTGTACTGTCAAATGGTATTGCGTCTCAACGCAGTGTTGTATCCCTCCTCAGTGTTGTCAATGGTCAGGATATTGAGCATCACTTCATACTCTACTAAAAAGGTAAACAGGATTTCCTTAGACTCAACATTAAGGTGCTGTAGCATGGCATATTGTATCAAGTCCAGCCCAGGGGCAGTCTTGCGAGCTGCAGATAGTACTGTGTCCAATTCCCACATGGAAAAGGGGAGTTTATAAGCCTCTTCATTATTGGAGTTGAAATGAACCTATCCTCTCTCCCTAAGCTTGTGATAGGCATGGAAATGTGGAACTGACCCCGTAGGTTGTGTTACACAGTTACAGGACTGCACCATGGTCTATGCTGTTTCCATGGGTCTGTCTTTCAGAACTCCATTGTCTTGTATGATAGCTAGCAGGCATGACATGTTTTTCCCAGAGGTCTGCTTTACTGATTACCATACCACAGAGGTGAAAGTTGACTGGTTAACAGACATCAGAAATCCGTTTCATGATTGCTTATCACTCTCCATTACTGTGTGCTGGGCCTTCACTGTCCCTATCTGGAAGGCTCCGAGGTTCTCTGCTGATGGATTGCACTTGAATTTTTGCACCACTTTCTGCCTGCCCCCTATTGCTCCTTGACACTGATTATTCTACCAAGGAACAGGTTAACTCCTGTGATGGCCAGAGGATTTTGGTACAGATTCATCAGCAGAAGAGTAGATCAGATTGATAATGTGATCCACCCACTCTTGTACACCGCCTTGGTGCTCTTCTATGACCAACTGCTATACAGCATCCAGTCTGCCTTATAAGTCTGTTTTTTATACAAGGTGGACAAAATTAGGGAAGTGTACACTGGAATGAAAGGAATTTATCACTTCTTGCTGGACAGAATCTGTGAAAGTGGGACAGCAAACTGTCAGATCAACTGCAGAGAATGACCCTGTTGCTGTGCAAAAAGTGTCCTTGCCCTTGTATTCAAGAAGCACAATGTTTCACATCTTAATACATTTTCAAGCACTCGACCCCTTGGACAGGTGGAGTTGCAGCCCCATAGAGCACTATGTGAATTCAAAACTTGTAAAAGGAAGGAATGGGGGGAGGGGGGGAACTGACTGATGAACACTAACCCGCATTTCCTGTGGCAAGAGATCAATGGAATATAGTGTTACCTGACATGACAGAAATATACAGTGACAGCAACTGATTGTAGTGTGCTAGTTAGGGTGACAGATGAAGAGTACAATGTGTCAGTGATGAACACTGCCACTCCTCCCTTAGCCCTTTCAACAATGGGGTCATCTTTTCTATAGTGGCAATATTTCTGTAGCACAGAGGTATCAGACTCCTCAAGATATGTTTCCTAAATACATGTTTAGACAGATCTATCCTATGTTGGAAGCTTTAGTTCATCCACCTAATTTTAAATTCCACTGCAGTACATCCATTATCTGTTGATGAGTTTGCTTTTCCTTTCTCTTTGAAATTTGATGTGGGAAGGGGGGAGGGGGGGGGGGGGGGGGACGGTATCAAAGGTTACTGGAGGTGTGCTAGAGGAACTTTTTGGGTTCTTTAAAGTAACTATTCCCACTGCCCAATCTTTCAAAATCAGAGGTGACTGTTGCTTTCATCAATGCTGCTTTAGTTTCTAGTTTATTTTGATTTGTTCTTCATGCTAACTTTCCCTTTTTGGGTAGAAACACATGACAGACTGTGATTGAGTGAACTAATTTTTTGTGTGTGAGGTTGGGGGGGCGGGGGGGGGGGGGGGGCAGGTAAAATGGTTACAGTGAATCCTAGGTGGCTGCAAAACTGATTCTCTGGCAGGTGCAAGTTTATTCAAGCCTGTGATTTGGCATGTGGAACAACACGGGCAGGTGTTGGTAGTGGTGTTTACTGCTAGTGTTTTGTGTTGACATGCTGACCTTAAGTGTAAGCTGTTTCACAACTCATGCAAATGACATATTGTATGATGGATGCTGCATGGGGCCGCACGGGATTAGCCGAGCGGTCTAAGGCGCTGCAGTCATGGACTGTGCAGCTGGTCCTGGCAGAGGTTCGAGTCCTCCCTCGGGCATGGGTGTGTTGTTCTTAGGATAATTTAGGTTAAGTAGTGTGTAAGCTTAGGGACTGATGGCCTTAGCAGTTAAGTCCCATAAGATTTCACACACATTTGAACATTTTGCTGCATGGGTCACACAATTTCTTTGCTTCAGCAGAAGGCACATGTTGAGTAACTTTAAATACTTTGCATTTTTAATGTATCCCTGTAGAGGTACAGTGAGATTTCTGTCCGTTAGGTCTCCACATTACACTGCACCATGGCTGAAACTGAGATTAATGCAGGTCAGATGCAATGCGGTAATCATCCAGTATCTTTGGTTTAAGAAGTTTTTGTAAGTGTTCCAAAGTGATAGTTTCAATTGACTATAAACCACTGCAAAGTCTCTTTATTGACTTCAAGCCAATTGTAACACAATCTAAACCTTTCTTTATGAAGAATGTCACATCTTAGCAGACATGCCCTCTTCTCTTTTAAGAGCCTCAGAAACATTTAACTTTTTTTCATCCTTGTGATTTGGGAAATAAAGCCGAGCTCCCCATTTCCTGAGACACACAACATTCCACCACCCAACACAGTTGTCACTGAAGCATGCCCAGGGTTACCGTATTTACTCGAATCTAAGCCACACTTTTTTTCCGGTTTTTGTAATCCAAAAAACCGCCTGCGGCTTAGAATCGAGTGCAAAGCAAGCGGAAGTTCTTAAAAATGTTGGTAGGTGCCGCCACAACTAACTTCTGCCGTCGAATATATGTAGCGCTACACAGGCATGCTTTGCAGGCACAAAGATAAATACTGGCGCCAAAACCTCTGCGTCAGTAAATAAATTTAAAAGAGGGGCGGAAGACGAGCATTTTTCTCCGCCCCGAGTTTTGACCACTGCATTTTCATACATTATCCAAAGAAGTAAGTACAAATTCCGTATTGTTCATTTCCGAATGTAGCAGCATTTCAATGTACTATGAAAATCCGACTGGCAAGACTGTTTGGGATGTGTGTCAATATGGCCAACTCTACGTTCCGAATTTTTTACTACCTGTGAGAAGAGATGGTTGCTAATAGGAACTTTATGAATTGTGAATTACATGCAGTAGTCTCTTAACCATAAGGATAATACGAATATAATCATTTTGCCATGTATTGTTTCGTGTTTGCTGCTATCTCAATTAAATCCTGTCTGCCTAATAAACTACGAAACTAGAGTGAGACAACAGCAAACGCAGAAGAATACAAATATCGTGTCATGTTTATATTCGTATTATTCTTATGCCTTATAGTGATACAGTCACAAATGAAGAACGGCAATTGACTAGATTTTTAAATTTAAGATGACTCTAATTTCTGTGCAGAATGTAATGTACTAAAGAGGCGCCTGCAAAGATTTTCAAACGGAGAAAAATTTTCGCTAAACTCTCGTTCAGAACATCTTCTATCATATGCAGTCTATTATTTGGTTCTTGTTGATATTTATCAAAGAAAGCAGCAGTGTAGTAACAACAAATAGCAGTCTTTTGCCATTGTTACGCTAATGAGAAGATTCCTCTCTTTTTTTTTTTTTTTATATTGAAAGCGGCGGTAGCGCACACAAAAGCAAGAGCGGCGATAGGTCGTAAACACTCATTATCAGAATGCGACAAACAATGCATGGCACAGCACAGTAATGCATTTTCAGCTTAGAGTGACGTAAACACCTATAACAAAGAGAACGGCACCTGTCAGATCAAAGAAAAATAAGCAATCAATTCAAACCAGAGAAAGCACATGAGAAGGGAAGGGTACCCGTATGAATACGGACGGAGCGCCTGACGCACAGCAATGGCTACCTGGTAAAGCTTAACTGCTAAGCTCATGACTCGAACGAAACTACTGTAGCTGTATCGTCATTCATTCGACCTAAATTGTGTCTCATATTACAATGGACCAACTTTGTTTCGATTTGGAGGTGCAGCAGCTGTATCGTCATTCATTCGACCTAAATTGTGTCTCATATTACAATGGACCAACTTTGTTTCGATTTGGAGGTGCAGCCTAAAACTTTTCTCTCCCCTTGAATTTCGAGTCTCAAATTTCAGATGCGGCTTAGATTCGGGAATTTTGTTTTCCTCGATTTCGAGTCTTATTTTTCAGGTGCGGCTTAGATTCGAGTGCGGCTTAGATTCGAGTAAATACAGTAACAGTTTACAGAGGACTGGCAGCACACAACCATTCCCAGTTCAAGAAATCCTGGTTCACGAAGCCTGTACCCAGCAAATGAAAGCTGAGCTCCATGAGGTGCTCACAATTTGGCATGACCCAGAAGTCATGTGTGGCTTATTGAATACCATGGACATGGTGAGCATTTGCCTATTTTTTTTTTTTTTTTTTTTTTTTAAGGTTAACTAATCTAAAGAGTGCAGAAGCAAAAATCTTTGAAGAAATAATACTCAGTAACAAACAATTACAGTTGGCAGATTTACAACAGTCAAAAATAATGTATTATTTAGCAAAGGTCTAAACAGTTGCTTAAAACAATGCAACTTAACCCCTCCAGTTCTTACAGATTAATTTTTCCCAAAATGGAAGTTGCTGTATTGTTGTACCAGCAGAAAAATGTCCCTCTCGGAGCACAGAAAAGGCGAAGATGCTCCTGCTTGTTAAAAGAATCTGACAGAAAAGTGGGGTAACAGCTGCTTCATTCTACCTTCCTCAGAACCTTTAAAAATTTTCCCAAAAAGTTTGGCATGCAATCATATTCACACTCTTTTTAACATACAACTCACCTCTCACTCACACACACTCCCCTAACTGTAACCTGCCCTCACCCACAAATCCACTGCTGCAAATTGTTCATACCAATCCATTCCCTCTTGCCCATTCTCACTCACTAATTAATTCAGCCCAACTCACTGCCATTACCTCTTTGTGTCTCCCTAGCTGTCACTGTCTTCATCTCACAGACACCATCTCCTTCATTCTGTCCTACTAATACTGTCTCCTCTCAATGTCAAGGCTCTCTCTTACTGCTACTATCTCATTCATTCCTTCCCACTGCTGCTGTATCTTCTCACTGTCACTATCTCCCTTTTTCCCATTGTAATTGCCATAGACTCTGTCTCTCATTATTAATGGCTCTCACCCATTTCCACTTTCTCTTTCTCTTTAATCCTCTCACACTACCATTGTCTCTTTCACTCTTTCTATACCACAGTCACTGTCTACTATCTTCCAGTATATGTTTAATACCTTTCCATTTCTTTCCCACTGCCACTGTCTCCTTCTCTCATAGCATAAAAAAAGTGTAAATGCATTCACATACCAAAAATTTTGGGAAAACTTTTAAAGGTGATTAGGAATGTAGAATGAGGCATCTGGTACCCCAGCTTTACACTCAGTCTTTTAATAAACAGCAGTGCATGCCACTCATATGAAAAGAACTTTGTGGGTCAGAAAAATTTTGATAGTTTACTTATATGAAATTGAAATAATGCAAAATTGTATAGTTTCACACTTCAGACTGAATTTTATGTGCACAAAAATCAGCGTGTGCTTCAGTACAACAACATGGGGTTCCCATAACCCTTCTGATGATAATGGAGTCCCTTTATGGCATATTTCTCTGTACTATGTCTTTTTATAAACTACTTTTTCACATCTCACCAGACTTTAAGTACATATTTTACGTGTACAAGTAGGGTAACTTTGAGCTTCTATATCTGAGAAACAGATAAAGATACCAAGAAAATTTTCATGATTGTTTGAGTTTGGGATCTTAGGAATACATCGTAAATATTACAGTGATTCGCTGTGCATAACTGTCCTGCAATCTGCAGCTCGGTCTTGGTACCAAAAACCATGTTTTCGGGGTACTTCTTGAGAAAGGATTTAGATTTTTGAAAATAAGAAGATGGCACTTCTAGAATATACCATTAAAATTGGAGAAATTTTCTGCACTTACTTATTATTTAGTTACCAGATGTTACGAGCGTATGGGCAGTTTTATGTTAGAACTAGGATAACTTTGAAACTCCGTACCTTGGTAATGAGTAAAGATATTAAAACTTTCAAGGTTGTTTAATATTGTGATCTTAGGAATTTACTCTAAAAATTTCAATCATTTTCTGTGCAAAGCCGTCTTGGAATCTGCAGCTCTGTTTTGTACCCAAAAATCATGTTTTTTAGGTTTTGTCAGGAACAGGCCAAGAACTAAATGGTGCCTCCATAAGCCCCTTAAGGTGCACTCTAGACAACATCTAATGCAAAAAGAACCAACTGATTTTCTCTATTTGCCTAAGCTGAAGGAAGTGTGTAATATTCCATCTTTGACCCTATACTGTAGGATAGTTACAGTAAGATAATCCTTCTGTTGGGTGTACAAACAGTCCCTGGTCCAAGAGCTATCCAAACACCTGACTCTACCTTTCTATAAACAACAGGTCCCAAGATATGAGCCTCAGAAAAATCCTACTTTTATGTGCAGCAGTGTGGAACATATTAAGTAGCACAGGCTTGCATGAATACTGATTTTCTTTCCCTATATGTCACTGAAGTGCACATGTGGAGTTTCAATGAAGTGAATAACATGCATTAAAACAGAACAATATGCACATGTGACAAGAGAAAAATGTTGATTGCAAAATCATCAGTATATTCGCACTGCAGTAGGCCAACATTAGAACATTTCCAGGAGCAGATGATAATAATTTAATGATTATGAACTGCACATTGAAACAGAAGGAATAGTAAAAAGGTATGAAATTAAGAATATGGGACAGGGATAATTTGAAAGGACCAAAGATAGCTTAAAGTTTCAAACGGATCATTAACCAATTATTAACTGAAACAGGAGGAAAGAACATGATAGAAGATAAACTGCTTCGAGAGCTGAAATTGTGAAGGCTGCAGATGATCAAACAGGCAAAAAGACAAAGCCCAGTGGAAATCCTCAATACTATAGGAGATATTGAATGTAATTGAAGGAAGAATAAAATATAGAAATGCAGAAAATCAATCAAGCAAAAGGGAAGACAAGGCTTCTAAAAGACAGACTGACAGAAAGTGCAAAATGTCAAGCAGAATTGGGTAGAAGAGAAATTCAAGGTTGTAGAAGTATGCATCAGTATGAGAAAAATAGTTATCAGGCATAGGAAAATGAAAGCAACCTTTGGAGAAAAGAGAAGCTGCTATACAAATATTAGGAATGCAAATGGCAAGCCAGTACCACACAACGAAGGGAAGGCTAACACATGGAAGGAATATATAGGAGATCTGTACAAAGAAAATAAACCTGAAGACAATTTTATGAAGAGAGAAGAGTGGTTGGATAGTGGTGACCTGAGGCAGCAGTAGGATGTCAGTATGTTGGATAACATGGAACTGGTGTCTGGAATGCTGCTCCAGGTGCTGGAGAGCAAGAGATTAAGTTTCAGAAATGTGATGTATGTAGCAGGGATTCCACAATCACAATGTCTTGCAGAGGGAGCAGAGGTGGATCTGGGATGCCTGTACCATGGGAACGTGCTTTTGCAGTACCAGGTTTGTGGGGACCAGGGACTGGTGGAATCTGAAAAGGTCAACATCATTATGAAGAGAGGTGTGGGATCCAGTGAGAGGAATTTTTATGGTTTGGTCATTGGTAAGGATTCCACAGTTCAGGCAGCTTTTAAGAAACAGGATGTGCGACTGGGTTTTAGCTAGGGAAAGGTATACTTTTCTGAACTGCTGCAGAAAGATGGAGTGGGGAATCTTGTGGCAGGGATGGCGTATGGGAAATGTAAATGACAAGGAAATTGGTTTCTCTCCATTCACTTTACATTGTCCTCCTTGACCCAGGGTACCACCTTCTTGGATATTGACCTCCTCCTCTCTGATGACCCCATCCACACCTTGTCCACATTAAACCCACCAACAACCAAGAGTACCTGCATTTTGACAGCTGTCATCCCTTCCACACTGTAAAAACCCTCCCAAACAACCTGGCCACCCAGCCATGGCATATCTGCAGTGATAAGTGCTCTCTTAGGGTTTCACCATGGCCTTCATAGACAGGCAGTATCCCCAAGATCTAGTCTGCAAACAGATCTCCCATGCCATTTCTGTCATACCTCCAATCAACCACCCCCAAGAACCAGCCACAAAGGATGCCCCCTCCATCAACCAATGCTACCATGGACTGCAACAACTGAGCAAAATCATTCAACAGTGCTTTGACTACCTATCATTGTGTCCTGAAATGAGCGATATCCTACCCAAGATCCTTCCCACTGCTCAGTCAGCAACCTAATCTCAAGAACATCCTAGTCCACCCCTGTGCCACTCCCGTTCCCACCCCCTTTACACAGGGATCATATTTCTGTGGAAGACCTAGGTGCAAGACCTGCCCAAACCACCCACCCAGCATTTACAATATGACTTATCCTACCCCAACTGAGGCTGAACCACCTGTGCAAGCAGCCATGTCATATACCAGCTCCACTGCAATCATTGAAAAGCTTTTTATATTGGTATGACTACCAACCTTTGGAGCAACATGCAGCTGACCATAACATGCTTGATTCAACGGCTCCTTCACTACCCGAGCCATCTGGATCCTTCCCTCCACCACCAGCGTTTATGAATTCTGCAGATGGGAATTATCCTAAAAATACATTATCTGCTCTCAAAGCCTCAACCCATGGTAACATATTGTCCCCATGCTCTCCAACGAACAGTTTCCACCCCTTGAGTACTGTCACCTTGTCCCTTTTCAACACTCTCACCATCTCGTGTTGCTATCCGCCAATGCAACCATTCATCTTTCCCCTTCCCTGCCCTCTCCTTTTTTGCTCCCCCCTGCCCTGCAGCCTCCCAATGCTGTGCCTGTCGGCAGTCTGCATGCTCCACCAGACAGCATTCTCCCCCCCCCCCCCTCCCCTCCTCCCCCACCCGTACTTCGCTATCCTTGCCCTTACTTCTCCCTCCAGATTGTAGCTTCTGTTCTACGTGACAACTGCAGTCCAGTCCAAGTTGCTGGAAATGGGGGTCATGTGTGTGTAAGGTGTCTGCTTACTTCTGTGAATGAATGTGTGTGTTTGTTTTCCTGACAAAAGCTGTGGCCGAAAGCCAATGTGTGTCTGTTAGTTGTGCCTGTCTGCAACTTAACATATCATCTTTATGGTAAATAGTAATCTACCTTTACCTTATACTGTTGAGATTCCAACCTAGAGTTTCCACAGTTTGATAATACTATTTTATTGATTCTCACAATTTTATTCTTTACAATAATTAATTAACTCAGTCTATACCTACTGACTACTTACACATGATTTAATTAAATATCAAAAATGAAGGGAAATTTTTAAATATCAGTAACTTTTCCTTTTTTTAGTATGGTATTACTAAAATTTGAAGCCCATAATGTACCCACTGCCCTGTCCTCCCCATCAAGCTTAAAAACCGTCCAAGAGGAAAGCAGCTGTATTTATCATTGGGCTCACGTTAAATCACTAATGAGTCACATGCTTCCATTCACTCATAAATCATGTCTTTTAGATCCCATCATAAAGGAGAATGTTGAGAGAAATAACATAAATGAAGGCATAACATGGAATAGTTGTCATGAAGCACTCCTACGGAATGTGCTAGAAATAAATCATCATTACTCTGCTACACTTCACATGTGCTTATAAATCATTTAAATGAACCAATTTGAGCTCAGTAATGGGTACCCATCATCATACATACAAATGTGTTACCATTTTGTTCCAATATTGAAATAATCTTCTTTGTTGGTAATGCGATCTGTGATGTTTTCACAATGATTATTGCTTCAATTTCAGATAATGGAGATTCAGTTAACCTTCACAAAATAGAATATGCACAATTCTATATAAGATAGGACGTAACTACATCAATAACAAAAGAATAAAGAGAAATGGCATAAAGTTAAAAAGAATTTTTGAAATTTCTGAAATATTCATTGATCTGTATGGTGCTAAATGCTGACCTTCAACAAAAGAAGTGAAACAATAACTTATTATCATGGAAATGAAGATGCTTGGATAGACATCTGGATTGACACTGCACAATCATGTCACACTTGATTAAGTTTGAAAATTATGTGGAGTAGCATCAATAGCAGACAAGATGAGAGAAAGTCATCTAAAAGGGTATAGCCATGTTCTTAGAGCAGATGCAACAACAGCTGCAGAGACTGATTTTAGTTTGAGAGTAAATGGTAAATGACCAGTAGGATGACATAGGCAGTGATAGTATGACACCCTGCTTGAAGATCTCAAGATCTCAGGCCTGCTCCCTGATCAGGTACAAGATCAGATAAACTGGTGTCAGAGATTCACAACTGTGGACCCCACCAGCTTGAGGGCAAATGTAGAAGAAGAAGAAGAAGAAGAGGAAGAAGAAGATTCACTGATCTGTTCCAGAAAGAATAAATTAAACAATAATTTATACATTTCATCAGCTCTTCTTCAAACTGTAAATGCTCATAGACAATAAAATCAGTTTTTAAAATCCGTATGATAGGCCAAGCAAATGACTAATTAAATGGACCATTGGCCTCCTGTAATATTACATAGGTGTCTTGGACGACCAATTACTGTGAATTTATTACGGTATTTCTGTTTCCTACAGTGCTTTCCACTGCTATTTGTCAAGTGTTTCAACTATTACCCCAACACAAAAGAAGGTGCTGGAAGTCATATGAAAGTTTAACAGTTCGTAGTTGAAGAACACTAACATGAATTCTGTACAAGAGGCTGGCATGGTGGAAGACCAGTCTGAGTTTTGGAGAAGTGTACAGACATGCAAAGCAATACTGAACTGTGACTCATCTTAAAAGATGAGTTTGAGAAATAATAATAATAATAATAATAATAATAATAATAATAATAATAATAATAATAATAATAAGCGTATGACATTGGTGGCCGCCACTCCACAAGTTCTTTAACACCACTACGGGGACTTGCGAGTGAATGAGGATGAAATGATGATGAAAGACACACAACACCGAGTCATCTCGAGGCAGAGAAAATCCCTGACCCTGCCGGGAATCAAACCCAGGACCCCGTGCGTTACTGCAAGACCACAAGCCACGGACAGTTTGAGAAATGCCAGACCCACATTTATAGCATTTTCAAATTTTGAACAAGCTTATGATATTGTTGACTGACTACTCTCTTTGAGATTCTGAAGTTATAGTGCTTAAAATACAGGGAGTGAAAAGCAATATAAAACTTGTACAGAAACCCAACAGTAGTTGAAGGACCTGAAACAGGGGCAATAGCTGACAAGGGAATGAGACAGGGTTGTATCACATTCTACATGTTATTCAATCCATACTTGTAGTAACGGAAACGAAGAGAAATTTGGAAAAGGAATTAAAGTCCAGGGAGAAGAAATAAAGTTGGCCTCTTTTATTGAAATTCTTTCAAAAATGCTAAAGAACTTGAAACATCCATGAACAGAATGAATGGATAGTGTCCAGTGTCTTGAAAAGGCATTATAATATGAAAATAAAAAAGTTAAATAAGGCTACAGTAAAATTAATAACACCACACTAAGAGAATAAGATTAAGAAATGAGACAGTAAAAGTAGTAGATGATTTCTACTATTTGAATAGCAAAATAACTGATAATGGCTTAAGTAAAGAGCACCCACAACACAGATTGTCAATAGTAAAATGTGTTTCTGAGGAAGATAAATACCTTAAAAATTAACATAATTGTAAATTTCAGTGCCAGGACAACCTTTTCAGAAAGTATCTCACTGAAGGGAAGCCTTACTTGAAGCAAAATGTGGACAATGAACGATGCAGACACAAGGGACATAGAAGCTTCTGAAATGTGTTACAGATGAATGCTGTAGATTATATGGATAGATAGAGTAGCTAATAAAGAGATACTACATCAAATTATGGAGAAAATAGCTTTATGGCACAGCATGACTATATGAATGAACACAATAATAGGACATATCCTGAGGCATCAAGGAGTAATTTGGTAATAGAGTGAAGTATGGGGTTGAAACCTGCAAAGGAAGACCAAGTCTTGACTACTGCAGGCACGTTCAAGTGGATGTAGGTTGTATTAGTTATGCAGAGGTGAACAGACTTGCACAGGATAGAGTGGTATAGAGAGCTGCATCAAATCAGCCTTCAAACTGAAGACAGTAGCATTAACAACAACTAAATTTAGTGACCATGTATGTCTAAAGAGAGATAGGGAAACTGCAGTAGTTGAAGTTCAAGGGCAATGTGCATGTTAAAATCTGAAGAACAGTATGTTCTTGCTGAGCAGCCTGAGCTGCAATGACCAAATATCAGAGAGGCAATTGAAATCACAAAAGACAAGACAATACGAGTCATGAAGATAATGTGGCACTTCACTACTGTAAATGACAAATGTTGAAGACCCCAAAATATTGCCATGGATATGTTTTAACAATGCCATGTATCACACCCATGGGTACAAAGGACCCATTCTGATGCATCTGCATCTACATCTACATCTACATGATTACTCTGCAATTCACATTTAAGTGCTTGGCAGAGGATTCATCGAACCACAGTCATACTATCTCTCTACCATTCCACTCCCGAACAGTGCGCAGAAAAAACGAACACCTAAACCTTTCTGTTCAAGCTCTGATTTCTCTTATTTTATTTTGATGATAATTCTTACCTATGTAGGTTGGGCTCAACAAAATATTTTCGCATTCGGAAGAGAAAGTTGGTGACTGAAATTTCGTAAATAGACCTCGCCGCAACGAAAAACGTCTTTGCTTTAATGACTTCCATCCCACCTCGCATATCATATCTGCCACACTCTCTCCCCTATTATGTGATAATACACAACGAGCTGCCCTTTTTTGCACCCTTTCGATGTCCTCCATCAATCCCACCTGGTAAGGACCCCACACCGCGCAGCAATATTCTAACAGAGGACGAACGAGTGTAGTGTAAGCTGTCTCTTTAGTGGACTTGTTGCATCTTCTAAGTGTCCTGCCAATGAAACGCAACCTTTGGCTTGCCTTCCCCACAATATTATCTATGTGGTCTTTCCAACTGAAGTTGTTCATAATTTTAACACCCAGGTACTTAGTTGAATTGACAGCCTTGAGAATTGTACTATTTATCGAGTAATCGAATTCCAACGAATTTCTTTTGGAACTCATGTGGATCACCTCACACTTTTCGTTATTTAGCATCAACTGCCACCTGCCACACCATACAGCAATCTTTTCTAAATCGCTTTGCAACTGATACTGGTCTTCAGATGACCTTACTAGACGATAAATTACAGCATCATCTGCGAACAACCTAAGAGAACTGCTCAGATTGTCACCCAGGTCATTTATATAGATCACGAACAGCAGAGGTCCCAGGATGCTCCCCTGGGAAACACATGATATCACTACAGTTTTACTCGATGATTTGCCGTCTATTACTACGAACTGCGACCTTCCTGACAGGAAATCATGAATCCAGTCGCACAACTGAGATGATTCCCCATAGGCCCGCAGCTTGATTAGAAGTCACTTGTGAGGAACGGTGTCAAAAGCTTTACAGAAATCTAGAAATATGGAATCAACTTGAGATCCCCTGTCGATAGCAGCCATTACTTCGTGCGAATAAAGAGCTAACTGCGTTGCACAAGAACGATGTTTTCTGAAACCATGCTGATTACCTATCAATAGGTCATTCCCTTCGAGGTGATTCATAATGTTTGAATACAGTATATGCTCCAAAACCCTACTGCAAACCGACATCAATGATATATGTCTGTAGTTCGATGGATTACTCCTACTACCCTTCTTAAACACTGGTGCGACCTGCGCAATTTTCCAATCTGTAGGTACAGATCTATTGGTGAGCAAGTGGTTGTATATGATTGCTAAGTAGGGAGCTATTGTATCAGCGTAATCTGAAAGGAACCTAATCGGTATACAATCTGGACCTGAAGACTTGCCCGCATCAAGCGATTTGAGTTGCTTCGCAACCCCTAAGGCATCTACTTCTAAGAAACTCATGCTAGCAGCTGTTCATGTTTCAAATTCTGGAATATTCCATTCATCTTCCCTGGTGAAGGAATTTCGGAAAACTGCGTTCAATAACTCCGCTTTAGCGGCACAGTCGTCGGTAACAGTACCATCGGTACAGTGCAGCGAAGGTATTGACTGCGTCTTGCCGCTTGTGTACTTTACATACGACCAGAATTTCTTCAGATTTTCTACCAAATTTCAAGACAATGTTTCATTGTGGAACCTATTAAAGGCATCTCGCATTGAAGTCCGTGCCAAATTTTGCGCATCTGTAAATTTTAGCCAATCTTCGGGATTTCGCGATCTTCTGAACTTTGCATGCTTTTTCCGTTGCCTCTGCAACAGCGTTCGGACCTGTTTTGTGTACCATGGGGGATCAGTTCCATCTCTTACCAATTTTTATGAGTTATGAATCTCTCAATTGCTGTTGCTACTATATCTTTGAATGTGAGCCACATCTCGTCTACATTTGCATAGTCAGTTCGGAAGGAATGGAGATTGTCTCTTAGGAAGGCTTCTAGTGACACTTTATCTGCTTTTTTAAATAAAATAATTTTGCGTTTGTTTCTGGTGGATTTGGAAGAAACGGTATTGAGCCTAGCTATAATGACCTTGTGATCACTAATCCCTGTATCAGTCATGATGCTCTCTATTAGCTCTGGATTGTTTGTGGCTAAGAGGTCAAGTGTGTTTTCGCAACCATTTACAATTCGCGTGGGTTTGTGAACTAACTGCTCAAAATAATTTTCGGAGAAAGCATTTAGGACAATCGCGGAAGATGTTTTCTGCCTACCACCGGTTTTGAACAAGTATTTTTACCAACATATCGAGGGAAGGTTGAAATCCCCACAAACTATAATCATATGAGTGGGGTATTTATTTGTTACGAGACTCAAATTTTCTCTGAACTGTTCAGCAACTGTTAAGTATAACCTCCACCCATACCAATTCGCACAGAGTATCTACTTCAACTTCACTACAAGATAAACCACTACTGACAGACACAAACACTCCACCACCAATTCTGCCTAATGTATCTTTCCTGAACACTGTCTGAGACTTCGTAAAAATTTCTGCAGAACTTATTTCAGGCTTTAGCCAGCTTTCTGTACCTATAACGATTTCAGCTTCTGTGCTTTCTATTGGCGCTTGAAGCTCAGGGACTTTCCCAGCACAACTACAACAATTTACAACTACAATTCCGACTGTTCCTTGATCCAAGCACGTCCTGTATTTGCCATGCACCCTTTGAGATTGCAGCCCACCCCGTACTTTCCCAAGGCCTTCTAACCTAAAAACCGCCCAGTCCACGCCACACAGCCTCCGCTACCCATATAGCCGCCAGCTGAGTGTAGTGAAATCCTGACCTATTCAGCGGAACCCGAAACCCCTCCACCCTATGGCGCAAGTCAAGGAATCTGCAGCCAACACGGTTGCAAAACTGTCTGAGCCTCTGATTCAGACCCTCCACCCGGCTCTGCACCAAAGGTCCGCAGTCAGTTCTGTCAACGATGGTGCAGATGGTGAGCTCTGCCTTCATCTCGTAAGCAAGACCGGCAGCCTTCACCAAATCAGATAGCCGCTGGAATCCAGAGAGAATTTCCTCAGATCCAAAGCGACACACGTCATTAGTGCCGACATGTGCCACCACCTGCAGCTGGTTGCACCCTGTGCTCTTCATGGCATCCGGGAGGACCCTTTCCACATCAGGAATGACTCCACCCAGAATGCACAAGGAGTGCGAGGTTAAAGAGGACATGAAGTGACAACCAAATTGTGTATTGTGGAACAAATAAGTTTTCTGGAATGTTGTTATGTTCAGTTTTTTTGTTTTAGTCAAGTGACCATCAAGTGACCATTAAGAGTTGAAGACAAAGTCATTGGATGTACAAAGTGGTCAGTGAGGCATTGATGGCAGCACATCTAAACAACATTCACATTGAATATCACAACATGGTATATCCTCAGATAACTGAAATGGTACAGTCCTTTCCTGTAAATCCAGCTCAATAACCCATTTGAGTAGATAGCGTTTAACCTATATGAAATTCCCATTGCTTTAATAAGTTGTACTCTTTGCTGTAAATTTCAACTAACATGTCAGTTTAAATTCACAAACAGATGTAATATTAACACAGTTTCACAGTAATCATCATAAGTTAGATTCTTTTTGTTATTATCTTTTAATGGTGCCTTAGTGCACCAGTATTCACTGATGTCTACGATATAGTCAAACACCACTTATAGTAATTATAGTTATTATAACTGTTTCAAGAAAAAAACACAATTATACACTCAGTTTCAAATTATTTGAGACTTACATCACAATATAATGATGATTCATCAGTACCATCATTGCAGTCCTCAACCTGGTCACACAGGAATTTTATGTTAATACATTCTTTACTCTCCAAACATTGCCACTTATTTTCAGAGCACATTAGACCAGGTACACGACACACAACTCCTGCTTCCTGGAACCATAAAATTAAATGATTAGCATATATAAAATATGCTAATGGAGGTAGAATTATTTAAACATATTAAATTGTTTAATTACATCATAGATACTGAAGTTTGTTCTTGGTTGAATTTTATAAGAATTACACAAAGGAAGAACCAGGATGGAATGGTACAATATTATGAAAAGGAAAGTTGCTGTTCACCATATAGCAGAGATGCTGAGTCGCAGATAGGCACAACAAAAAGACTGTCACAAACAAAGCTTTTGGCAAGTAAGGCATTTGTCAACAACAGATGACACACACACACACACACACACACACACACACACGCACACACACACAGGCAAACGCAACTCACATGACCCCTGTCTCAGGCAAGTGAAACCACACTCCAAGCAGCAGCACCTGTGCATTGTGGGAGTGGTGACAGGGTGGGGGTAAGGAGGAGGCTGGGGCTCGGAGAGGGAGGGAGAGTATAGTAGGGGTGGCAGATAGTGAAGTGCTGCAGGCTAGATGGAGGGCAGGGGAGAGTTGGGGAGGGGCGGTGGGAATAGCAGAAAAAGAGAGACATAAAAAGACTGTGTATGTTGGTGGAATGATGGCTGTGTAGTGCTGGAATGGGAACAGGGAAGGGAATGGATGGGTGAGGACAGTGACTAACAAAGGTTAAGGCCAGGAGGATAGTGGGAACTCAGGATATATTGCAGGGAAAGTTCCCACCTGTGCAATTCAGAGAAGCTGTTGTTGGTGTGAAGGATCCATATGGCACAGGCTATGAAGCATGGATGTCATGTTTGGCAGCATGCTCAGAAACAGGATGGTCCCCTTGTTTCTTGGCCACTGTTTGTTGGTGGCCATTCATGTGCACAGACAGCTTGTTGGTTGTCATGCACACATAGAATGCAGCACAGTGGTTGCAGCTTAGTTTGTAAATCACATGACTGGTTTCACAGGTAGACCTGCCTTTGATGGGGCAGGTGATGTTTGTGACTGGACTGAAGCAGGTGGTGGTGAGAGGATGTATGGGATAGATCTTGCATCTAGGTCTATTACAAGGGTATGAGCCATGAGGTAAGGGGTTGGAAGCAGAGGTCATGTAAGGATGGATATTGTGTAGGTTTGGAGGACAGCGGAATATCACTGTTGGAGGGGTGGGAAGGGTAGTGGGCAGCAAATTTCTCATTTCAGGGCATGATGAGAGGTATTCAAAGCCCTGGAGGAGAATGTAATTGAGTTGCTCCAGTTATGGATGGTACTGAGTTATGAGGAGAATGCTCCTCTGCGGCCGGACAGTGGGACTCTGGGATGTGGTGAGGGACTGGAAAGATAAGGCATGGGAGATTTGTTTTTGTGCAAAGTTCAGAGGATAATTCTGGTCTGTGAAGGCTTCACTTAATATACTGAGGGTCACACTTGCACAGGTGGGAATTTTTCCTGCAATACATCCTACATTTCCACAACCCTCCTGGCTTCAACCTTCATTAGTCACTGTCCTCGTCCATCCAAACCCCTTCCCTGTTCCCATTACAGCACTACACAGCCGCCATTCCACCATCACACACAGGCCCCTATCATTCTATCCCTCCCTCTCCCACCCCTGCCTCCTCCTTACCCCCACCCAGTTGTCACTCCCATCATCCACCAGTGCTGCTGCTCACAGTGTGGTTTCAGTTGCCTGAGACTGCAGTCATGTGAGTGAGTTGCGTTTGTGTGTGTGTGTGTGTGTGTGTGTGTGTGTGTGTTCGTGTGTGTCTGTGTGTGTGTGTGTGTGTGTTTGTCATCTATTGTTGATGAAGGCCTTACTGGCTGAAAGCTTTATTTGTGACAGTCTTTTTGTTGTGCCTATCTGCGTCTCAGCATCTCCGCTATATGATTTCTAACAGTTAAGGTTATTATTACATTTAATATAATAACAAGAAATCCTGGGCAGAATACAAACAGTGAAATGGATAAAGAAAGGCATTCACTATGTAGTGGAAGCAATTGATAAGCTCATAGTGGAAGTTGTACACTGCATCCCAGCTTTCAGATACATCTTCTCCTCAGAGTGTTTGCAGCCCCCCCCCCCCCCCCCCCCTCCACACACACACACACACACACACACACACACACACACAGAGAGAGAGAGAGAGAGAGAGAGAGAGAGAGAGAGAGAGAGAGAGAGAGAGAGAGAGAGAGAGAGAGAAATCTTAGATTCTTAGATGAAGAATGTATGTTCAAAAGCTGAGCTTGATTGTTCATATTTTTTATGCATTTTATCAGTTGGTTTAGAGCTGGTTTAGATTTTCACTATAAAGTGACTGGCTGTCTCTACCCATGCCTTCATTTGTTAAGATGACACTATTTTTGGTTATTATATGACGAAATGTTAAAAGTATATATCTATAATAGATGTTCAAGAAGTCAACCTAAATTAAAAATAAACTAATGGGTTGGAAAGTTGTTTATTTGTGCGATGTGGGAACAATGACTTTTTACAACAGTGGAAATAATTAACTTGATGGAACATCACAAATTGATTGTTTAAATGTGCCTTTTAAGAGCAGGCTTTTAAATATAGAGGCCACCAGCATTACTAATCTTAAAAAGTGCTTAGATATGGCATGAATGCAACTGAATTACTGTGGAAACAGATGTAGGTATGGAATAGAAAGTAAATCTGGAACACTGTTGATTATTATTTTTCTGCATTTAATAAAGTGGTAATGAATGGCTTTAAGTGAATAAAGTGATTCTTTTATACAAAAGGGGCACCACGCATAATCCATAAATTTGTAGACCCATCAATACAACATCAGTACTATGAAAGATTGTAGAGACAGCCATAAAACACAGTCTGTTACATTTGTAAAAAGGAACAATGCCCAACATTTTTTCTTCAACATAGGTCAAGACAGGAACTGAAAATTTTGTGAGGCACGTAATGACAGGAGGAAATGACAAAAAAGAAATTTGCTAGATTCTTCCTAGATCTCTCCAAAACTATTGATTGTGTATGTCATGATACTATTTGCATAATCTTCATCAATAGTCCCTGAGATGAAAGTAGATGACTATAGAATTGTTTGTGGGGAACAGTGTGTGGAAATGTGTATAAAATGGAAAAGAAAATTATATAATATATCTACTCCTAATTTCAACCAGTTAAACATGGTTTGTCTTAAGTGTCAGTACTGGGTCCATTGTTTTTCCACTTGCTGTGAACAAAGAAAATGCAAACCATTATGTTAATAAATAGTACAAAAATAAGGTACATACAGGTTACCGGTGCATGCTAGTAGATGTGCCCAAACTGAAGACATCAGTGTTAAACTGGGGAACAAAAATCTATATGACACAAGCAGTTACAAATTCTTTGGTGTGGTTGTTGACATTAAACTATAAAAGATAGGTATAAGGTGTATTGCAAAATGACAGTCAAGGGAATCCTACAGAGAAAAACTCAAAATCTTCAAAATGAAGATGAGTGTTTAACATCCTGTCAACTGTGCAGTCATTAGAGGCAGAACACAAACTTAGCATACAGAAGATAGGGGTAGGAGAGCAGTCATACCCCTTTCAAATGAACCATACTGGCATTTGCCTGGAGTGATTTACGAAAATCATGGAAAATCTAAATCTGGATGGCTGGATGGAATTAGAAGCACCATCTTCCCAAATGCAAGTCCAGTGTTCTAACCACTTACTACCTCACTCAGTCAAAATCTTGACATTTCCATCACTTTATATGTGAAGCAAATTTGAATTTGAAAGAACACAATGATGTATCGATGAACAAAGATTTGTATGCCTATTACACTACAAGCAGTAATAATTATCAACTGACAAGTAAACAACTGAAACTAATGAATAAGGACCTTGCAGAAGAAGGATGCATTTTTGCTCCTATATGACATAAAGAATATAGAAGTTGTATCACCAACTAAACACAAACTAAATGTTGCCTGATTGCGGCTTATTACTACAGTATAACAGAATACTTGCACAAATAACAATGCAACTAAATACAAGCTGTATTTTACTTATGGGTATAATTGTGTCTACAGTGAAAATGTAGTGATAAAAGTGAAAATTTATCTCTCACAGTTATATTATGTTGTCTGGTCTAGTTTGTGTTTTTTGTGATTTAAAAAGTCATTGTTAGTATGCAGATATAAAAGAGAAACTGGTACCATTCATTGTGTGAAAGTAATTACAAGAACATTTCAGTACAAGGGTAAAGTTTTCATTAAGATGAACTGAGAGTCAACCCCGGATCGTCCGCATGGCAACCATCTACACTGACCACTCAGCTATGGAGGCAGACATGGTATATTACACTCTATATGTATGTAAACTTTTATTTGTGTATATATTTTGTGTTTTTGTTTCATAAGTAGTAAGTATCTCTGTGTGTATGTATGAACACTGGTGTCCAAAACTTAAAGACGAAAATAACTTTTGCACAGCATGTATCTGCTGAATAACGTAACATGATGAAACTTGGACCATACATAGAATGAACTGCTGCAGTATAGTACAAAAGACAGCTGAAATATGCACTGAGACAAACAGAAATGACACTGTTCATTATGGTCCCCTGAACATCACAGTAGTTAGGACAGGTGTCTTAACAGGGTGTGGAATCACCACAGACAGTAATGCATTCCCATGCTGGCCAGGTTGGTGAGGAGTTCTTGTAGTAGGGCATTCCATTCTTCCACCAGTGTAGATGACAACTGCTGGATGGCTGTTGATGCTTGTGGACAGACTGCAATATGTTGCCCCAATGTATCCCACATGTGCTCAGTGAGATTTAACTCAGGGTAACAGGCAATCCAGTCACTCATCGAATATCCTCTCATTCTGAGACTCCTCCACCTGTGCTGTTCCATGTGGTCACACAGTGTCATCCATCCTCCACCTGTGCTGTTCCATGTGGTCACACAGTGTCGTCCATAAAAATGAAGTCAGGGCCAAATGCACTGCTGAAAACACACACACGGGGAAAGTGTACAAGGTCACAAAAACATTAACCAGTGAGTGTAATGCATTCAAAGTTTTGGAGATCAGTACACACATGCAACATTCTGCCTTCCCACATGATAACATCTGGACAACCAATATCATCATGTTCAACAAAGCTGCATGTATCCTCATAAGGCAAGAGATGAGAAAACGTGATAAACCCAGTAACATTGCTGAACATGGTTGTTTTGGTTATCCAGGTGTTATGGTGTGAGGAGGCATAATGTTTCATGGGTATACTGATCTCCGAATCCTTAAATGTGGCACACTCACCTGTCAACATTATTGTGACACTGTACTTCCTCAAATGTGTTTTTTCAGGGTTTCATTTGGCCCTGACTTCATTTTTATGAATGGCAATGCACAATTGCATGGAACAGTGCACGTGGAGGATCTCTTGGAATGAGAGGATATTCAGCATATGGATTGGCTTGCCCATTCCCCAAACTTAAATACCACTCAGCTTGTGTGGGGCTGTGACAAGACGTACTGAAGCATGTCCACATGCGCCAATGATCGTTCAGCAGTTGTCAACCACACTGGGGCAGGAATGGAGTGCCTAACCAGAAGAACCCTTTACCAACCTTGTGACCAGCATGGGAGCACAACACAGAGCATGCATTTGCATCCATGGTGACCACATACCCTATTAAAAACCATATCCCACCTTTTGTAATGTCCACAGATCCATCATGAATCACAGTGACTTCCGTATGATTATTGTCTTTGAATAAAAATGTCATTTCTTCATGTCTGTTTCGTATTTCTTTCAGTTAGCTCTTCTGATACATTATAGCAGTTTTTTCTACACTGAAGTGCCAAACAAACTGTTATAGGCATGTGTATTCAAATACAGAGATATGTAAACAGGCAGAATACAGTGCTGCAGTCAGCAACATCTATATAAGACAACAAGTGTCTGGCACAGTTAGATCAAGATTTAAGTGAGTTTGAATGTGGTGTTATCATCGGCACATGAGTGATGGGACACAGCATCTCAGAGATAGCAATGAAGTGGGGATTTCCCCGTACCATAATTTAACAAGTGCTCCATGAATATCAGGACTCCAGTTAACATCAAATCTCCGACATTGCTGCAGCTGGGCAAAAATCCTGTAAGAACAGGACCAATGACAACTGAAGAGAATTGTTCAATGTGATGGAAGTGCAACACTTCAACAAATTGCTACAGATTTCAAAGTTGGGCCACCAACAAGTATCAATGTGTGAACTATTCAACAATCATTGATATGGGTCTTTCAGAATCAAAGGCGCATGTATGTAACCTTGATGACTGCATGACACAAAGCTTTAAGCTTTGCCTGGGTCCGTCACCACCGCTGTCAGACTGTTGATGATTGGAAACATGTTGTCTGGTCAGACAAGTCTCGTTTAAAATTGTGTTGAGCAGATGGATGTGTACGGGTATGGAGAAAACCTCATGAATCTGTGGACCTTGCATGTCAGCAGGGGACTGTTCAAGCTCATTGAGGATCTATAATGGTGTGTGGTGTGTGCAGTTGGAGTACCCCTGATTTATCTAGATATGACTCTGACAGGTGACATGAACATAAGCATCCTGTTTAATCACCTGCATCCATTCGTGTCCATTGTGGATTCCGATGGATGTGGGCAATTCCAGCAGGACAGTGCAACACCCCACAAGCCCAGAATTGCTACAGAGTGGCTCCAGGAACACTCTTCTGAGTTTAAACACTTCTGATGGCCTCCAAACTCACCAGACATGAGCATTATTGAGCATATCCGAGATACCTTGCAATGTGCTGTTCAGAAGATATCTCCATGTTGTGTCAGTTCCCTCCAGCACTACTTCAGACATTAGTTGAATCCATGCATGTCATGTTGTGGCACTTCTGCATGTTAGTGGGGGCCCTACATTATATTAGACAGGTGTACGACTTACTTTGACTCTTCACTGTATGTATGGTCCAGGTTTCATTCTATCTTATTTGGCAGTGACACATCATGTGAAGGTTACTTTTGGCCTTAAGTTTTGCGCACCATATCCATGTTAAAATGACATGCCTGATATCACAATGTAAGGACAAATAAATTAAACTAAATAATGGAAGGACTAAGCACAGTACAGAGAGATGTTGGGTGATCGAGAGGCACATGCAGATGACTTTTACCATTGCTAAACTTTAGAGGAGTGTCCTTCTTCAGAACTAACTAGTACTATAAATGTACACACACTCATAGTCTTACACACACATATACCTCTGTGGTTACATTTCCCCAGTTGATAACATTGTACCAGCACTGCAGCTCGGCAGTCTGAGAGGGTGTTTGAATAAGAGTGCTTGAGAGGAGAAATAAGGTGAGAAGAAGAAGGAAGGATTGAAGGAAGGTTGGCTGATGGCTGGAGAGAGAAGGAGCATGAGTACAGGATGGGAATGTAAGGTATGTGAGCCCACTCTTGTGCATGGGGAGCTACATGTATGGTGATAATGTGGACTGGAAGGATATGACACAATGGTGGAAAGTAGGCTGTAGAGATGAAGGTGTGAGTGTAGAATGAATGGCATGGGTGGCACTGAGACAGGGTCTTAAGAACACAATTCAGTAAATCTCAGATGTGGCGAACCAGCACATTTTTTAAACTTCCTGGCAGATTAAAACTGTATGCCGGACCGAGACTCAAACTCGGGACCTTTGTCTTTCACGGGCAAGTTCTCTACCAACTGAGCTACTCAAGCATGACTCACGCCCCATCCTCGCAGCTTTAATTCTGCCAGTACCTTGTCTCCTACCTTCCAAACCTCACAGAAGCCCTTAGGCTGTGGCTAAGCCATGTCTCTGCTATATCCTTTCTTCCAGGAGTGCTAGTTCTGCAAGGTTCACAGGAGAGCTTCTGTGACGTCTGGAAGGTAGGAGACAAGGTACTGGCAGAATTAAAGCTGTGATGACAGGGCGTGAGGCGTTATTGGATAGTTCAGTTGGTAGAGCACTTGCCTGTGAAAGGCAAAGGTCCCATGTTCGAGTCTCAGTCCAGCACATTGTTTTAATCTTCCAGGAAGTTTCATATCTGTGCACAAACCGCTCCAGAGTGAAAATCTCATTCCAGCACATTTTTGCTTATCTCACGGAGCCTCACATCCAGTGTAAAAGGCACCAATCACGTCTCACAAAGTGTAAAATCTATTCCCACCCTACCCAATTTGAATCCTTCATTGTCACCATCAATGTGACTTTTTTCTACCTGAATACCCATGTAGCCACCCACATCTTGAGCATACCTCTACTGATCCTCACCTGAAAGTACCCAAAAACACGTCATTCATTGACACATTAATAAACTTCATTCTTACTTATTCCTGCTCCCCTTTTCATCTACAATTAGATGAGGGAAATGGCCATGGGAACTTGGATGGTCCAGCTGTATGCCAAACTTTTAATATGGCTCTTGGCTACAGCTTAACTCCTTTACCCAACTGAAATTCACCTGGTCATCTTCTTAATCTCCACTTTTATTAACTCTGCCATCCAAACTTTGTTACCTGTGAATCAAACATAATATATCTCCAGCTCAGCAGGTACCATTCCTTTCGCATTAAACACTCCCTTCCATACATCCTTCTTATCCCTTCTACAGTTGCAACCATTCGAACTGTAAAATCCAATCCACCTCTAACACCTACTTCAACCTCACCACTAGCAAATCAAATGACATTTAAGGCAGGGCAACATGTGAAACTAATCACACCCACTGCATGGGATTCTACTTAAGGATGACTATTACCAAACTGGCAGACTGCTTGCTTGAATGTGCGCAGAAAAAATGTCCACTTTTGTGATGTCTTGAACACAATGTCTGAGCATTCTGTACATAACCTGAGAGACACAAGTGCTTGCTATACTGTTCAAGCCTATTGGTCCTGCAATCCAGTAATAGTTGCCCTGAGGGCTGGAGATGGGAAGTAGCTCTCCAATGTACCCTCTCACATTACCAACCACCTACCCTTAATCCCCTCTATATTAAACTGCCCTTGTCGCTATTTTGCTTATGGTGTTTGTTAGAATTTTTTGTTTTATTATTTAATTTAATTAAGTATTCTTGCCCCTCCCTTTTTTTATGAGGAATACCCCTCTTCATGTCATTTTTGCCTACTTCCCCTTTTCTTCTATCTTTTTATTCTTCCTCCGTGGAGAAAGAAAATATCGCTCTGAAGGCTAAAAGTGCCAGGCTACATTTTAGGTGCTTCTTTCAGAAGTATTTGGTGGTTACATTTCAAGGTAATAGAAATTATCTCATGCTTTGCAGTTAATATTTAGTCAGCAATAAACACACAATTAACACAAATTTCATTCCTCTCTTTTTGAATGTGTAACCTCCTTTACATATCTTAATCCCTATTCTAGTAAATACCAAGGTAAAATTGGTTTGATGGACCTGCACTCAAAAAATTTCTGTGATGTATTTATATGTCAGTTTTCCTGTCCATTACCCAGTAGTATATGAGTAAGTGAAAGAAGATCTTCTACGTACTTATACACAGAAACTTACCTCTTCAGGTCCACAGTCATGTACACCCCATCCATTGAAATAACATTCAGTGAGAGAAGATTCATTGCCAATACACTGCAGTTCATCCATGAGAAAAGTACCATTCATATTGCTTTTACCATAAAATGAGTGTAGGCGGACATCAATAGCTCCAAGACTGAAACCCAGTTCCTTACAAATCACAGTAGCTTCTTCGATGCCAAACTGATCATCACATATCACACCCCATTTACCAAATACTGCAAACAAACATGGTTACAAGTTAATCCAAGAAGCAGAGAGTCCTCCAGTTTACCACTAGAAATAGAAGACTTTAACAAATTTAAAATTGCAGCAGCATTCAAATTGAGTGCAGCAACAGAACTATGCTTATTTCTATTTTAGCACATATTTAATTTTAAAAAACAAAGAAACTGTTTTCGAGAAGAACATTCAAACTGTAAATGTGCATCATTTTTATTTCTAGTCATCATTTTTATTTGTGAGTGGATCTATTATGGGATATTAAAACAACAGAAAATAAAATCTTTTTATATTGTAATCATGTGGCCTGACACACAAACAATGCTCTGCTTCAAGATTACATTTGTTTTACATTTTTTATGTGCAACTTCTCCACATGTCACATTTTCTAGCTCTTGCAATTTGATGCTCTGCTCTGCCACCTAATTTTATTACTTTGTGGCTCACCTTTATTATTTGACCCATTGCTGATTACAGGTAATATGTTTTGAAACATAATTTTCATTTGTCTTAGTTCTTTCCTGAGATGCTCCAGAAACTGTGTTTGTTTGGTAACGTTCCCTGAAACCTCTGTGTAAAGAATCCATGTATTTAGTTTGGTGAAGTCCAGTGTACTGTAAAGCTGAAAGAGCTGTTCATCAATGCTGCTTCCACTGAACATTTTCTAGTCTTCTGGAAGAAAAAAATGGTTCAAATGGCTCTGAGCACTATGGGACTCAACTTCTGAGGTCATCAGTCCCCTAGAACTTAGAACTACTTAAACCTAACTAACCTAAGGACACCACACACATCCATGCCCGAGGCAGGATTCGAACCTGCGACCGTAGCGGTCGCGCGGTTCCAGACTGTAGCGCCTAGAACCGCTCGGCCACTCCGGCCGGCAGTCTTCTGGAAGACATATAGTGTATTCCCAATTACTATAACTAAATGGAGCATACTTAGAATGAGAACAATTTTATTTTATTTTGTTTTTGCTTTGATAAAGTGACAAAGTTGTGTCTCCATGCTTTATCACAGTACTTTACTATAGAAAACAATAGAAAATCCATGATGGAATGTAATAGTATTATGAAAAGGAAAGTTGCTACTCACCATATAGCAGATATGCAAAGTCGCAGATAGGCACAACAAAAAGACTTTCACACATAAGCTTTCAGTCAACAAGGTCTTTGTCATAAATGGAGTGGCACTGGGTGGGGAGAAGGGGGAGGCTGGGGTGGGGAGGGGGAGGGATAGTAGAGTAGGGGTGGGGAGCACGTGAAGTGCTGCAGGGGGCATGCATGGACAAGGTGGAGAGAGGATAGGGCAGCTATGTACAGTTGGGAGGTTAGGCAGAGAGCAGGAGAGAAGAGGGGGGGGGGGGTAGTGGAAAAAAGAAATAGAAAGACTGGGTGCATTGGTGGAATGACAGCTACGTACTGCTGCAATGGGAACAGGGAAGGGGCTGGATGGGTGAGGACAACAACTAATGAAAGTTGAAGACAGGAGGGTTACGGAAATGTAGGACATATTGCAGGGAGAGTTCCCACCTGTGCAATTCAGAAAAGCTGGTGTTGGTAGGAAGGACACATATGGTACAGGCTGTGAAGCAGTCATTGAAATGAAAGATATCATGTTGGGCAGTGCGCTCAGCGACAGGGTGCTCCACTTGTTTCTTGGTGACAGAGTGTCAGTGGCTATTCATGCGGACAGACAGCTTGTTTGTTGTTATGCCCACGTAGAATGCACCACAGTAGTTGCAGCTTAGCTTGTAGATCACATGAATGGTTTCACAGGTAGCTCTGCCTTTGATGGGATAGTGGTGTTTGTAACCAGACTGGAGTAGTGGTGGTAGGGGGATGTATGGGACAGGTCTTGCATCTAGGTCTACTACAGGGGTATGAGCCATGAGGTAAGGAGTTGAGAGCAGAGGTTTTGTATGGATGGACAAGTATATTGTGTAGGTTTGGTGTATGGTGGAATGCCACTGTGGGAGGGGTGGGAAGGATACTGGACAGGGCATTTCTCATTTCAGGGCAAGATGAGAGGTAGTCAAAATCCTGGTGGAGAATGTAATTCAGCTGCTCCAGTCGTGGGTGGTACTGAGGTACGAAGGTAATACCCCTCCGTGGCCAGATGTTGAGACTTTGGGAGGTGATGTGAGACTGGAAAGATAAGGCACAGGAGATCTGATTTTGCACAAGGTTGGGAGGATAATTACGGTCTGTGAAGGCTTCAGTGAGACCCTCAACATATTTCGAGAGGGACCACTCATCACTGCAGATGCGATGACCATGCATGGCTAGGTTGCATGGAAGGGACTTCTTGGTATGGAATGGGCGGCAGCTGTCGAAGTGGAGGTATTGCTGGTGGTTAGTAGGTTTGATATGGACAGAACTATTGATGTAGCCATTCTTGAGGTGGACGTCTACATCTAAGAAGGTGACTTATTGGGTTGAGTAGGACCAGGTGAGGCAAATGGGGAAGAAGCTATTGAGGTTCTGGAATAAAGTGGATAGCATGTCCTCGCCCTTGATCCAGATCGCAAATATGTCAACAATGAATCTGACATAGGTGAGTGGTTTAGGATTCTGTGTGTTTAGGAAGGATTCCTCTAGATTGCCCATGAATAGCTTAGCATAGGATAGTGTCACATGGGTGCTCTTAAGACATACCCCAGGTTGGTTTTTAAGTAATGCCTTCGAGGAGAAGTAATTGCGGGTGAGGATGTAGTTGGTCATGGCAACTAGGAGGGAGGTTGTTGGTTTGGAATCCATTGGGCATTGGGAAAGGTAGTTTACGGTAATGGTAAAGGGAGGTGCCATTAATAGTGATGAGCAGGGCACTGAGTGGTAAAGTCACAGGAACCGTGGAGAGTCGTTGGGGAAATGGGTGGTATAGTTTATATAGCAGGGTAGATACATCCACCTACAAACCTTGCCAGTGACTCCATCCCAACAATCCAAAAGGATCTCCAGTCACTCCTCAAATCCTTAGGCCCATCCAGAACCCCTCCCCAGAGTCCACCTCTTTGCTCGCCCCTACAACTCCACGCACTCCTACCTTCAAGATGCTAAAGTCCATACACCCAACCACCCTGGACGCCCCATTTTGACCGGTCACTGTGCCCCCCACTGAGAGAATCTCTCCTCTCATAGACCAACACATTCAATCTATTACCTCCTATATTAAAAAAAACTAATCATTTCCTCCACCAACTTTCCACAGTTCCCGTCCCTTTACCAAATGGTGCCCTGCTGGTCTTCAATCATGCCACATCCCTTTACACTAACATCCATAGTGCCCATGCCTTACCTTTATTGAACACTACCTCTCCCAATGCCAGATGGATCCTAAAGTAACGACATCCTTCCTAGATGCCATGACCGACTATATCCTCACCCGCAATTACTTCTCCTTTGAAGGTATTACCTAAAAACAAATCTGGGATATGGCAATGGCCACCCCCACAGTAACATCCTATGTCAACCTATTCATGGGCTATCTAGAGGAATCTTTCCTAACCACACAGCATCCTAAATCCCTCACCTGGATCAGATTCATTGATGACATATTTGTGATCTGGATCGAGGGTGAGGACACCCTATCCACATTCCTCCAGAACCTCAACAGCTTCTCCCCCATTTGCTTCACCTGGTCCTACTCAACCCAACATGCAACCTTCCTAGATGTCGACGTCCACCTCAAAGATGGCTACATCAGTACTTCTGTCCATATCAAACCCACTAACCACCAGCAATAACCCCACTTTGACAGCTGCTACCCATCCCGTTCCAAGAAGTCCCTTCCATACAGCCTAGCCACCTGTGGTCATCGCATCAGCAGTGATGAGCAGTCTCTCTCGAAATATATCAAGGGTCTCACTGAAGTCTTCACAGACCATAATTATCCTCCCAGCCTTGTACAAAAACAAATATCCCATGCATTATCTTTCCAGGCTCCCACCACCTCCCAAAGTCTCGCCATCTAGCCACAAAGGAGTGTCCCCCCTCGTAACTCAGTACCAACGAGGACTGGAACAACTGAATTACATTCTCCACCATGGTTTCAACTACCTCTCGTCATGCCTTTGTATCATACAGGCTTTTCTTTGTTTTGGTTTGTGTAGCTCAGTGTTGGAAAGACTGTCCATGACAGAGCACCTCATATCCTTTTGCTGATAAGCAAGTACACCATTCGTTTGTCACATATTTTTATGAGTTTCAAACAGGAGCGTCTTTAGTAATGGATAGGAACTGTGATTACTGTGTACAGATGCGAGCTGAGTTGATGACCCTTCATTCACAGCTCCAGCCTGTGTTGGCTTCCATCACACAGCTGGAGGCTGCTGCCAAGGGACAAAACTGTGGAGGGTCAGACGTGGGTATGCGAGGGACGTTGAGCACATCCCACGTGTCTCCTGATCGGTCCACTGCTGTGGCCACCCCGGATACTGCTTGCACTGAAGTTGACCGTTCACCCGTGTGTGGGAGATCATTCCAAAGCCTGGCAGGCAGCGAAAGAGTTTATGAGGGGCCAATCGTAAGGCCTCCCCAGTACATTTGACGAACAGGTTTCGAGCATTATCTGAAGCTGATGAAGTCTCTTAAGTCGGATACAGTCATCCACCCATTTCCAGAGGAAACTTCTTGGCCTGCAAGGTCTGGGCATTCACAGACAGTGGGTTTGCTGATAGTTGGGAGCTCCAACGTTTCATGCTTAACAGGGCCCCTTATGAACATGACTGTCAAGGAGGTGAAGGAAACCAGTGTGCATTCTGTGTGCTTGCCGGCGGGGGAATCATTCTGGATGTGGAAAGGGTGCTTCCGGATGCCATGAAGAGGTCATGATACAGCCAACTGTAGGTGGTGGCTCATGTCCACAACAATGACCTGTGTCACTTTGGATCGGAGGAGATTCCGGAGGAGATTCTCTCTGGTTTCGGGTGGCTAGTGGAAATGGTAAAGACTGTCAGTCTTGTGAGATTAAGCTCACCATCTGCAGCATTGTTGATAGAACAAACTGTGGTTCTTTGGTGCAGAGCTGAGTGGATGGTCTAAATCAGAGGCACAGGCAGTTCTGTGACTGTGTAGGCTTGCAATTCCTTGACTTGTGCCATCGGCTGGTGGGTTTCCAGGTTCTGCTTAATAGGTCAGGAGTGGCTACATGGGTAGCGGGGGGCTGTGTGGGAGGGACTGGGTGGTTTTTCAGGTTAGAGGGTTTCAGGAAACCACGGAAAGGGCATCCACCTAACAGGAGGCAGATAAAACACACTAAGGTAGTTGTAGAAATGATCGATATTGTAGTTGTAAATTGTCATAGCTGTGCTGGAAAAAGAATCAGAGCTCCAAGCCTTAATAGAAAGCTCAAATAGTTAGATGATGATGATGTTTGGTTTGTGGGGCACTCAACTGCACAGTTATCAGTGCTCGTACAAATTCCCAAACTCTTTCTCAGCCCAATCTCACCACTTACATGAATGATGATGAAATGATGAGGACAACAAAAACACCAAGTCATCTCAAGGCAGGTGAAAATCCCTGACCCCGCCGTCAAATAGTTAGAGGTGCAGAAAGCTGGCCAAAGCCAGAAATAAGTTCACCTGAAATTTTTCCAAATGATCTAACAGTGTTCAGAAAGGATAGATTAAATACAGTATATATTGCTGTCAGAAGTAGTTTACCCTTTAGCAAAACTGAAGTAAATAGTTTCTGTGGAATAGGATGGGTAGAAGTTATACTTGACACTCAGACTAAACTATTAATTGGATCATTTTACCAACCCCCAAACTCAGAAGATATAGTTGCTGAACAGTTCAAAGGAAACTTGAGTCTCATTTCAAATAGGTATCTCACTCATGCAATTATAGTTGGTGGTGACTTCAATCTACCGTCTGTAATCTTACCCTCCCACACATCACTATTAAAATTCTCTGTCCTTGCACAAATTTTGAAATCTTCAAGAGGCATAAGATATACAAAAGAAAATCTTTTTACTTATCTTCATTATCTTCTTGTTGTTTGCTCCAAGTCTAGTGTCTAGGGCAAATTCTTGAGGCTGTAATTTTTATAACGTTGTGGGTTCTTGTTGAATAACTGATGAAGATTTGCCTGTTGTTATTAATCTCTTTCTATTTTAGCCCATTCTTTTATATCACACCGACTTTACAATTCCACTTCAGAACATGAATTCACATTGTTGTTGAAAAGATTAGAAATTTGTCTACTTCCATCAGAGGCATGCCCACTACACCTAACATTCTACGGTACTCACAATATTCCAAAGAGTTTACAAAGCAAGTAGTTTACAAACTTTCTTAACCAAAGAAGAATCTTCACTAAAATATATCATTATTTTATAAATGAGTTCAGAAATAAATTTAATAACTAATGTTAGATTTTGCAATTAATAATATGAATTTTAAGTATGCCAGAAATTTCGTAATTTCAAATATTTTTAAAAGAAGAGCAATTTTAACTGTTAGTACATATCGACTGTAACATGTTAATTTCTTTTTATACATTTTAGCCTGAAATATAATACTTCATATACAAAATCATATGAAGTTCATTCAGTTAAACAGCCGAGAATGTTCACCTATACCAGATTCGAGAGTATATGCGGTATCGGTTATTTCCATAAAAGAAAAAGGTAATGTTGGAGGAGGGTGACCCATTACACCTTGATATGCTGGAAAAATTATACATTTAAAGCCAGTGGCAGGCATAAAATGTCATCCAAAATTGTACTGAGTACTTTCTCAGAAAATTATTTTGAACAATTAGTTCATAAGCCCACTCAAAGCATAAATGGTTGGGAAAGCATATTTGTTCTCTTGGCAATAAATAATCCTGGACAAATAGGAAGTATCATGATGACTACAGGGATTAGCAACTACAAGGCAGTTGCTGCTAAGCTGAATACTGTAACACTTACAACAATAAAAAAGAAACGCAAACTATATCTATTTAAAAAAGCTGACAAAAATGCTCTTAATGCCTTTTTAAGAGACTCCTTCTGATCTGATCATGTAAGCATTGAAAAGATGTGGAATGATTTCAAAGAGATAGTATTGATGGCAGTTTAGAGATATATACCACATAAATTAATAAGTGATGGTACTGATCCCCCACGGTACAGAAAACGAGTTGGATCACTGTTGTAGTAGCAACAAAAGAAGCATGCCAAATTTAAAAGAATGCAAAATCCCCAAGATTGGAAAAATTTTGCAGAAGATCAAAATATAGTGCATACTTCAATGTGGAATGCTTTTAATAATTTCCACGATGAAACTCTGTCTTGAAATCTGGCAGAAAACCCAAAGAGATTTTGGTCATATCTAAAGCACACCAGTGGCAAGTCTTAATCAATACCTTCACTGCATGATAACAACAATGAAGTCACTGATGACAGTGTCACTAAAGCAGAGTTATTAAACATAATTTTCTGAAACTCCTTCACCAAAGAAGACAAAGTAAATATTCCTGAATTCCAGTCAAGAACAACTGCCAGGATGAGAAACACAGAAGTAGATGTCCTCGGCGTAGCAAAGCAGTTTAAGTCACAATCCAGATTGTATACCAGTCAGGTTCCTTTCAGAGTGTGCTGGTACAATAGCTCCATATTTGGCAATTATATACAACCACTCACTCACAGAAACATCTGTACCTAAAGATTGGAAAATTGTTCGACTCACACCAATATCCAAAAAGAGAAGGAGGAGTAATCCACTGAATTACAGGCCCATATCACTAACGTCAATTTGCCGTAGGATTTTGGAACATATACTATGTTCAGATATTATGAAGTAACTCAAATAAAATGATTTATTGACACATAGGTGGCAAGGATTCAGAAAATATCGTTCTAGTGAAACACAACTAACTCTTTATACTCATGAAGTATTGAGTACTATAAAGAGGGGATGTAAAATTGATTCTGCATTTTTGGATTTCCAGAAGGCTTTCAACACTGTTCCTCACAAGCATCTCCTAACCAAACTACATGCCCAAGAAATATCACCTTAGTTGTGTGACTGGGTTCATGATTTCCTGTCAGAAAGTTCACAGTTCATAGTAATAGATGGAAAGTCATAGAGTAAAACAGAAGTAATATCCGGTATTCACCAAGGAAGTTTTATAGGCCCTCTATTGTTCCTGATCTATATTAACGATATAGGAGACAATCTGAGTAGCTATCTTAGATCGTTTCCAGATGATGCTGTCATTTACTGTCTTGTAAAGTCATCAGATGACCAAAATGATTTGTAAAATGATTCTGATAAGATATCTGTATGGTGTGAAAATTGGCAATTGACCCTGAATAAAGAAAAGTGTAAAGTTATTCATTGTTGTTTGTTGTTGTTACGGTCTTCCGTCCAGAGACTGGTTCGATGCACCTCTCCCTGCTACTCTATCCTGTGCAAGCTTCTTCATCTCCCAGTACCTACTGCAACCTACATCCTTCTGAATCTGCTTAGTGTATTCATCTATTGGTCTCCCTCTACAATTTTTACCCTCCATGCTGCCCTCCAATACTAAATTAGTGATCCCTTGATGCTTCAGAACGTCCTACCAACTGATCCCTTCTTTTAGTCAAGTTGTGTCACAAATTTCTCTTCTCCCCAATTCTGTTCAATACCTCCTCATTAGTTATGTGGTCTACCCATCTAATCTTCAGCATTCTTCAGTAGCACCACATTTCGAAAGCTTCTATTCTCTTCTTGTCTAAACTATTTATCATCCAATGAATATAATTGAGGGAAACATTCCATGTGGGAAAAATATATCTAAAAACAAAGATGATGAGACTTACCAAACAAAAGCGCTGGCAGGTCGATAGACACACAAACAAACACAAACATACACACAGAATTCAAGCTTTCGCAACAAACGGTTGCTTCATCAGGAAAGAGGGAAGGAGAGGGAAAGACGAAAGGATGTGGGTTTTAAGGGAGAGGGTAAAGAGTCATTCCAATCCCGGGAGCGGAAAGACTTACCTTAGGGGGAAAAAAGGACAGGTATACACTCGCACACACACACACACACACATATCCATCCGCGTATACACAGACACAAGCAGACATTTGTCCTCAACATGACATCCTTAATTTCAATGACTACTTCACAGCCTGTGCCATAAGGATCCTTCTGACAAACTCCATTTTTCCTGAATTGAATAGGTGGGAACATTCCTTGCAATATATCCTATGTTCCCATAACCCTCCTGGCCTCAACCTTCATTAGTCGTTGTCCTCACTCACCCTGCCCCTTCCCTGATCTCATCCACCACTACGCAGCCCTCATTCCACCAACAGACCCAGTATTTTTACTTCTCGCCTTTTTCATTACCCCCCCCCCCCCCCTTCCAGCATCTTTCCTTCTCTCTGTCTAACCTCCCAACTGCACCTAGCTGACCTACCCTCTCTCCAGCTCGTTCCTGTGCACTCCCCAGCTGCACTTCACTGTCCCCCACCCCTACCCTACCATCCCTCCCCGCCCTGCCACAGCCTCCTCCTTACCCCCGTCTAGTAATCATCATGCACTAGTGCTGCTGCTCGCACTGTGGCTTCAGCTTGCTCTGTGACTCAGTCATGTGTGTGAGAGCTGCATTTGCTTAAGTGTGTGTGTGTGTGTGTGTGTGTGTGTGTGTGTGTGTGTGTGTGTGTGTGTGTGTCATCTCTTTTTGACAGAGGCCTTGTAGGCCAAAAGCTTTTTGAAACAATCTTTTTGTTGTGCCTATCTGCAACTCTGCATCTCTGCTATATGGTGAGTAGCAACTTTCCTTTTCATAATATTGTTACTTTTCTATAGTAACGCTTTTGACATCCTTCTTGATGTGTTACCTCTCTTCCCAAAAGGTTCATTGTACCCACTAAACTTATGTCCTTCCTCTTCAATATTTCAGCCAGGTGTGAATAAATTATCAGTTGACCTATCGTTTCTACTTCTCAGTAATGGTACAACTTATTCAGAAATGCTAAAACTTAAGAAATTATCTGATTCTTTGATCAACTTCCCAGGTATGCTAACCAGCATTTGACGCTAAATTCTGGTACTTTACTTGCCATGTATTGTGTAAATTTGCATCTGGCCGTAGCAGGAAAGGATTTTTCTTCAGTGATGGTGCTTTTCTCGAGGGAACAATTTTCAAAACAATTAATTCAAGCTTATGTGATCAAAGCAGACTTCATTATTTTGATTTTAGCTTACCTTTGATCCCCGATATCATAGCATAAAATAATAGGGTCTCAATATTGACAATATAATTAATATTAATAATTGATATTGTTGTGGTCTTCAGTCCAGAGACTGGTCTGATGCAGCTCTCCACGCTACTCCATCCTGTGCAAGCTTCTTCATCTCCCAGTACTCCTGCAACCTACATCCTTCTGAATCTGCTTAGTTTATTCATCTCTTGGTCTCCCTCTACGATTTTTACCCTCCATGTTGCCCTCCAATACTAAATTGGTGATCCCTTGATGCCTCAGAATATGCCCCGCCAACCAATTCCCTCTTCTGGTGCCACAAATTTCTCTTCTCTCCAATTCTATTCAATACCTCCTCATTAGTTAAGTGATCTACCCATCTAATCTTCAGCATTCTTCTGTAGCACCACATTTCGAAAGCTTCTATTCTCTTCTTGTCTAAACTATTTATCATCCACGTTTCACTTCCATACATGGCTAAACTCCATACAAATACTTTCAGAAACGACTTCCTGACACTTACCTCTATACTCGATGTTAACAAATTTCTCTTCTTCAGAAACACTTTCCTTGCCATTGCCAGTGTACATTTTATATCCTCTCTACTTTGACCATCACCAGTTATTTTGCTCCCCAAATAGCAAAACTCATTTACTTTAAGTGTCTCATTTCCTAATCTAATTCCGTCAGCATCACCTGATTTAATTTGACTACATTCCATTATCCTCGTTTTGCTTTTGTTGATGTTCATCTTCTATCCTCCTTTCAAGAAACTGTCCATTCCGTTCAGCTGCTCTTCCAGGTTGTTTCCTGTCTCTGACAGAATTACAATGTTATCGGCGAACCTCAAAGTTTTTATTTCTTCTCCATGGATTTTAATTCCTACTCCGAATTTTTCTTTTGTTTCCTTTACTGCTGCTCAATATGCAGATTGAATAACATCAGGGAGAGGCTACAACTCTGTCTCACTCCCTTCCCAACCACTGCTTCCCTTTCATGCCCCTTGACTCTTATAACTGCCACCTGGTTGCTGTACAAATTGTAAATAGCCTTTCGCTCCCTGTATTTTATCCCTGCCACCTTCAGAATTTGAAAGAGAGTATTCCAGTCAACATTGTCAAAAGCTTTCTCTAAGTCTACAAATGCTAGAAACGTAGGTTTGCCTTTCCTTAATCTATTCTCTAAGATAAGTCATGGGGTCAGTATTGCCTCACGTGTTCCAACATTTCTACAGAATCCAAACTGATCTTCCCCAAGATTGGCTTCTACCAGTTTCTCCATTCAACTCTAAGGAATTCATGTTAGTATATTGCAGCCGTGACTTATTAAACTGATAGTTTGCTAATTTTCACATCTGTCAACACCTACTTTCTTTGGGATTGGAATTATTATATTCTTCTTGAAGTCTGAGGGTATTTCACCTGACTCATACATCTTGCTCACTAGATGGTAGAGATTTGTTAGGCCTGACTCTCCCAAGGCTGTCAGTAGTTCTAATGGAATTTTGTCAACTTCCAGGGCCTTGTTTCGACTTAGGTCTTTCAGTGCTCTGTCAAACTCTTCATGCAGTATCATATCTCCCATTTCATCTTCCTCTACATCCTCTTCCCTTTCCATAACATTACCCTCAAGTACATCGCCCTTGTATAGTCCCTCTATATACTCCTTCCACCTTTCTGCTTTCCCTTCTTTGCTTAGAACTGGGTTTCCATCTGAGCTCTTGATATTCATGCAAGTGGTTCTCTTTTCTCCAAAGGTCTCTTTAATTTTCCTGTAGGCAGTATCTATCTTACCCCTAGTGAGATAATCCTCTACATCCTTACATTTGTCCTCCAGCCATCCCTGTTTAGCCATTTTGCACTTTCTGTCGATCTCATTTTTGAGATGTTTGTATTCATTTTTGCCTGCTTCATTTACTGCATTTTTATATTTTCTCCTTTCATGAACTAAATTCAATATCTCTTCTGTTATCCAAGGATTTCTATAAGCCCTCGTCTTTTTACCTACTTGATCCTCTGCTACCTTCACTCTTTCATCTCTCAAAGCTACCCAGTCTTCTTCTACCGAATTTCTTTCCACCATTCTTGTCAATCATTCCCTAATGCTCTCCTTGAAACTCTCTACAACCTTTGGTTCGGTCAGTTTATCCAGGTCCCATCTCCTTAAATTCCCACATTTTTGCAGTTTCTTCAGTTTTAATCTACCGTTCATAACCAATAGATTGTGGTCAGAGTCCACATCTGCCCCTGGAAATGTCGTACAATTTAAAACCTGTTTCCTAAATCTCTGTCTTACCATTATATACTCTATCTGAGACCTTCCAGTATCTCCAGGCTTCTTTCATGTATACAACCTTCTTTTATGATTCTTGAACCAAATAATAGCTATGATTAAGTCATGCTATGTGCAAAATTCTACCAGGCGGCTTCCTCTATCATTCCTTACTCCCATTCCGTATTCACCTACTACGTTTCCTTCTCTTCCTTTTCCTACTATCGAGTTCCAGTCACCCATGACTATTAAATTTTCGTCTCCCTTCACTATCTGAATAATTTCTTTTATCTCATCAAACTTTTGATCAATCTCTTCGTCATCTGTGGAGCTAGTTGGTATATAAACTTGTACTACTGTGGTAGGCGTGGGCTTCGTATCTGTCTTGGACACAATAATGCGATCACTATGCTGTTTGTAGTAGCTTACCTGCACTTCTATTTTCCTATTCAGTATTAAACCTACTCCTGCATTACTCCTATTTGAGTTTGTATTTATAACCCTGTATTCACCTGACCAGAAGTCTTGTTCCTCCTGCCACAGAACTTCACTAATTCCCACTATATCCAACTTTAACCTATCCATTTCCCTTTTTAAACTTTTTAACCTACCTGCCCAATTAAGAGATCTGACATTCCACACTCCGATCCACAGAATGCCAGTTTTCTTTCTCCTGATAACGACATCCTCCTGAGTAGTCCCCGCCCGGAGATCTGAATGGGCGACTATTTTACCTCCGAAATATTTTACCCAAGAGGACGCCATCATCATTTAACCATACAGTAAAGCTGCATGCCCTCAGGAAAAATTAATATTACAATTATTAACAAACTTGGAGTTTCCATTGTTGTAACAGATTTAGATACATTTCTCAACAGAGTATCATGGAAGAACTGTGGTCCCTAGGTTTCTGACCACAAGTTGTCAATATCAATTCCCCTGGCACAAAAAATGTATTTTTATATAAAACTGCAATGAAAGTATCTAGATCAAGTTGCATATGTCTGTGTGTGTCAACACACAGTTTTATGTGTTTTAATATTATGTCATTTACAAACAGCAACCAAGCACTAACAGTGCTGTGAATTTTCATGTCACTTTGGTTCTGTAATCTTCTAAGTATATATATGATATGATCCAAAATCTTTCATTCTGTACAGTTTTCTCCAAATTCTGAACAGCCCACAAAACACTTACCTTGTCATCTACTGTCTCCATCCAGGAGTTCAGTTCTGTTCTGAAAGAGAAAGACCCAACCAAAGGAGATTCCAATTAATAAATGGGATATTGTATAAGAGGAACTATCATCTAACAGGGTGGAAATGGTTTCTCATCGTCCCAGCTCATCTTCAGCCAGCTATCCTGAAGTTTTTCCATGACACGTCAACATCTGGTCACTCGGGATTCTGCTCGTCCATTAGATACTCTTATATGTCAGCCACTGTAAGGAATGCCAGCATGGAAGCATGTGCTGCCGTTACCTCCAGGGCATTTGGTTCCAATTCTATCTATAGCAGCACAATTCCACCAAATTTGAATCAATCTCTTGGCAAAGTTCCCAAGCCAAATGATATGCTGGCTTTGATAGAAAGATCTCTCTTAAAATTGCAATAGTCCATGGTATAACTTCTTTTACAGTCCATGGTATAACTTCTTTTACTCTCACTTGATTCAGCACTGTCTGTGTCTGGAACATAATCAAAGCTACCAGTTCCTACTTATTTTTCAGATTCATTACTCTGGACTGTTGCCCTGAAAATCACTGCACATGTCCTAAATATTCCATAACTAAATGATTAATGGAAAATCTCATATTAAGATGTGAAACAAATACTAACAAAGAGATAGAGGGGCTGGCCAGTACTTACCTCAGCTCAGTACAGCCGATAGATACACAAAAAACTGAACCAAAAATTTACGTTTCTAGCTTTCGGAACAAATGTTCCTTCATCAGGGAGGAGAGAGGGGAAAGAAAGGGAAGAAGGGAAAGTAGATTCAGTTACTCACAACCCAGGTTATGAAGCAACAGGGAAAGGAAAACAGGGAGGGTAGCAAGGATGGAGGCATGGTTGTCAGAGGGAAGCCAAAGATATTCTACTGTAAGTACTGTGCCAGCTTCAAACCAAAGAGGATGCATACAGAAGTAAAGAGGTATATAGTATAAAGATAAACACAGCTATGTAGGATGAAAAAATGTGTGAATGGCTAAAGAGGAAAGGGAAAGAGGAAAAGACTGAAGAGTAAATGGGAGTGAGGTGGTTTAACGTAGGTTCAGTCCAGGGGGATGGCGGGATGAAAGGATGTGTTGGAGTGCAAGTTCCCATCTCCGCAGTTCAGAGGGACTGGTGTTGGGTGGGAGAAGCCAAATGGCCCATACAGTGTAGCAGGTTCCTAGGTCCCTAGAATTATGCTGGAGGGCATGCTCCGCTACTGGGTATTGGACATCTCCTAGGCGGACAGTTCGTCTGTGTCCGTTCATGCTCTCAGCCAGTTTAGTTGTTGTCATACCGATGTAAAAGGCTGTGCAGTGCAGGCATGTCAGTTGATAAATGACATGTGTAGTTTCACATGTGGCCCTGCCTTGAATTGTGTATGTTTTACCAGTAGCGGGGCTGGAGTAGGTGGTTGTGGGGGGATGCATGGGGCAGGTTTTGCAGCGGGGTCGGTTACAGGGGTAGGAACGGCTGGGTAGAGAATTTAGTCTGGGAATATTGTAGGGTTTAACAAGGATGTTATGGAGGTTAGGGGGGTGACGAAAGGCATCTCTGGGTGGTGTGGGGAGAATTTTGTCAAGGGATGATCTCATTTCAGGGGTTGACTTGAGAAAGTCATATCCCTGGCGGAGTAATTTGTTGATGTTTTCGAGGCCAGGATAATATTGGGTGACAAGGGGGATGCTTCTGTGTGGTCTGGGGATAGGAACATTGTTGTTGAACGGGGAGGAATGTATTGCTCGAGAGATCTGTTTGTGGACAAGGTCTGCAGGATAGTTGCGGGAGAGGAAAGCACTGGTTAGGTTATTGGTGTAATTGTTGAGGGATTCGTCACTGGAGCAGATACGTTTGCCACGAATACCTAGGCTGTAGCGAAGGGAGCGTTTGATGTGGAATGGATGGCAGCTATCAAAGTGAAGGTACTGTTGTTTGTTTGTGGGTTTGATATGGACAGAGGTGTGGATGTGAGCTTCAACAAGATGAAGGTCAACATCCACTAAGGTGGCTTGGGTTTTGGAGAAGGACCAGGTGAAATTCAGATTCGAAAAGGAGTTGAGGTTATGGAGGAAATTAAGGAGTGTTTCTTCACCATGAGTCCAGACCACAAAGATGTCATCTATAAACCTATACCAGGCCAGGGGAAGCAGCTGTTGGGTCTTCAGGAAAGCCTCCTCCATGCGGCCCATGAAGAGGTTGGCATAGGACGGAGCCATCCTGGTTCCCATGGCCGTTCCCCTGATTTGTTTGTAGGTCTGGCCTTCAAAAGTGAAGTAATTATGGGTGAGGATGAAGTTGGTAAGTGTGATAAGGAACGAGGTTTTTGGAAGATCTTCGGGTGGGCGTTGGGAGAGGTAGTTTTCAAGGGCAGAGAGACCATGGGTATGTGGGATGTTTGTGTAAAGGGATGTAGCATCTATGGTGACAAGAAAGGTTTCAGGTGGGAGAGGAGTGGGAATGGATTTGATGTGTTCTAGGAAGTGGTTTGTGTCTTTGATGTAGGATGGGAGTCTGCGGGTGATAGGTTGGGGGTGTTGGTCTACCAGAGCTGAGATACGTTCTGTTGGGGCTTTGAAGCCTGCCACAATGGGATGGCCAGGATGGTTCTCTTTGTGGATTTTGCGTAATAGGTAGAAGGTAGGGGTATGTGGCTCAGGTGGAGTGAGTAAGTCTATGGAAGCCGTTGTGAGGCCTTGTGAGGGACGTTGGATTTTTAGGATTTTCTGCAGCTCAGTCTGGATGGAGGGAATGGGATCCTTGGTAACAGCTTTGTAGGTTGAGGTGTCGGAGAGTTGACGCAGTCCTTCTGCCACATACTCGACATGGTCAAGTACGACAGTTTAGCCTTTATCCGCCAGGAGGATGACAATAGAGCGGTCTATTTTCAGCTCCTTAATGGCACGGGATTCAGCTGGGGTGATGTTGGGGGTTGTCGAGATGTTCTTCAAGAAGGACTGGGAAGCAACACTGGATGTGAGGAATTCCTGAAATGTCTGCAAGGGATGGTTTTGGGGGAGGGGAGGAGGATCCCTTTGAGAAGGCGGTCGGAACTGTTCTAGACAGGGTTCAACACTGGGTCTAGTATCTGGGGGCTGTGTTTGGGTAGTGAAGTGATATTTCCAGTTGAGGTTCCGGGTGAATGAGAGGAGACCTATAACCAGGGCAGTGTGGTTGAATTTAGGCGGGGGGCTAAAGGTTAAGCCTTTTGATAGAACAGATATCTCTGGAGGAGAGAGGGATCTGGATGAGAGGTTTAGAACTGAATTGGGACTGGTGATATGTGGCATTTGACTGTGGTTATAGTTGAGATTTGGTCTGTGTGGGGTATGTGCTGGGATGGGGAGATTGAGTAGGGTGGCTAGGCTAGGTTTGTTGGCCTTGAGGGGGGTTTGTTGAAGGTTCTGTTGTGGTTGGTGTTTGTGAGGGATAGGGAGAGGGACCCCACTTCTTAGGTGTTGCACTAGCACTGTGGATAGTATTTTCAGGTGGTGTGTGGCATGACAAAGAACCTTCAACAAACCCCCCTCATAGCCAACAAACCTAGCCTAGCCACCCTACTCAATCTCCCCATCCCAGCTCATACCCCACACAGACCAAATCTCAACTATAACCACAGTCAAATGCCACATATCACCAGTCCCAATTCAGTTCTAAACCTCTCATCCAGATCCCTCTCTCCTCCAGAGACATCTGTTCTATCAAAAGGCTTAACCTTTAGCCCCCACCTAAATTCAACCACACTGCCCTGGTTAAAGATCTCCTCTCATTCACCCAGAACCTCAACTGGAAATATCACTTCACTACCCAAACACAGCCCCCAGATACTAGACCCAGTGTTGAACCCTGTCTAGAACAGTTCCGACCGCCTTCTCAAAGGGATCCTTCTCCCCTCCCCCAAAACCATCCCTTGTAGACATTTCAGGAATTCCTCACATCCAGTGTTGCCTCCCAGTCCTTCTTGAAGAACATCCCGACAACCCCCAACATCACCCCAGCTGAATCCCATGCCATTAAGGAGCTGAAAATAGACCGCTCTATTGTCATCCTCCCGGCGGATAAAGGCTCCACAACTGTCGTACTTGACCGTGTCGAGTATGTGGCAGAAGGACTGCGTCAACTCTCCGACACCTCAACCTACAAAGCTGTTACCCAGGATCCCATTCCCTCCATCCAGACTTAGCTGCAGAAAATCCTAAAAATCCAAGGTCCCTCACAAGGCCTCACAACAGCTTCCATAGACTTACTCACTCTACCTGAGCCACGTACCCCTACCTTCTACCTATTACGCAAAATCCACAAAGAGAACCATCCTGGCCATCCCATTGTGGCAGGCTTCAAAGCCCCAACAGAACATATCTCAGCTCTGGTAGACCAACACCCCCAACCTATCACCCGCAGACTCCCATCCTACATCAAAGACACAAACTACTTTCTAGAACACCTCAAATCCATTCCCACTCCTCTCCCACCTGAAACCTTTCTTGTCACCATAGATGCTACATCCCTTTACACAAACATCCCACATACCCATGGTCTCTCTGCCCTTGAAAACTGCCTCTCCCAACGCCCACCCGAAGATCTTCCAAAAACCTCGTTCCTTATCACACTTACCAACTTCATCCTCACCCATAATTACTTCACTTTTGAAGGCCAGACCTACAAACAAATCAGGGGAACGGCCATGGGAACCAGGATGGCTCCGTCCTATGCCAACCTCTTCATGGGCCGCATGGAGGAGGCTTTCCTGAAGACCCAACAGCTGCTTCCCCTGGCCTGGTATAGGTTTATAGATGACATCTTTGTGGTCTGGACTCATGGTGAAGAAACACTCCTTAATTTCCTCCATAACCTCAACTCCTTTTCGAATCTGAATTTCACCTGGTCCTTCTCCAAAACCCAAGTCACCTTAGTGGATGTTGACCTTCATCTTGTTGAAGCTCACATCCACACCTCTGTCCATATCAAACCCACAAACAAACAACAGTACCTTCACTTTGATAGCTGCCATCCATTCCACATCAAACGCTCCCTTCCCTACAGCCTAGGTATTCGTGGCAAACGTATCTGCTCCAGTGACGGATCCCTCAACAATTACACCAATAACCTAACCAGTGCTTTCCTCTCCCGCAACTATCCTGCAGACCTTGTCCACAAACAGATCTCTCGAGCAATACATTCCTCCCCGTTCAACAACAATGTTCCTATCCCCAGATCACACAGAAGCATCCCCCTTGTCACCCAATATTATCCTGGCCTCGAAAACATCAACAAATTACTCCGCCAGGGATATGACTTTCTCAAGTCAACCCCTGAAATGAAATCATCCCTTGACAAAATTCTCCCCACCCCACCCAGAGATGCCTTTCGTCACCCCCCCTAACCTCCGTAACATCCTTGTTAAACCCTACAATATTCCCAGACTAAATTCTCTACCCAGCCGTTCCTACCCCTGTAACCGACCCCGCTGCAAAACCTGCCCCATTCATCCCCCCACAACCACCTACTCCAGCCCTGCTACTGGTAAAACATACACAATTCAAGGCAGGGCCACATGTGAAACTACACATGTCATTTATCAACTGACATGCCTGCACTGCACAGCCTTTTACATCGGTATGACAACAACTAAACTGGCTGAGCGCATGAACGGACACAGACGAACTGTCTGTCTAGGAGATGTCCAATACCCAGTAGTGGAGCATGCCCTCCAGCATAATTCTAGGGACCTATGAACCTGCTTCACTGTATGTGCCATTTGGCTTCTCCCACCCAACACCAGTCCCTCTGAACTGCGGAGATGGGAACTTGCACTCCAACACATCCTTTCATCCTGCCATCCCCCTGGACTGAACCTACGTTAAACCACCTCAATCCCATTTACTCTTCAGTCTTCTCCTCTTTCCCTTTCCTCTTTACCTATTCACACATCTTTTCATCCTACATAGCTGTGTTTATCTTTATACTATTTACCTCTTTACTTCTGTATGCATCCTCTTTGGTTTGAAGCTGGCACAGTACTTACAGTAGAATATCTTTGGCTTCCCTCTGACAACCATGCCTCCATCCTTGCTACCCTCCCTGTTTTCCTTTCCCTGTTGCTTCATAACCTGGGTTGTGAGTAACTGAATCTACTTTCCCTTCTTCCCTTTCTTTCCCCTCTCTCCTCCCTGATGAAGGAACATTTGTTCCGAAAGCTAGGAATGTAAATTTTTGGTTCTGTTTTTTGTGTATCTATCGGCTGTACTGAGCTGAGGTAAGTAGTGGCCAGCCCCTCTATCTCTTTGTTAGTATTTGTTTCACATCTTAATATGAGATTTTCCATTAATCATTTAGATCACCTATATGGTCCACATCCTTCATTGTTTTGTCCCTTTTGTTAGCTATCACTTACATCTGTCATCTTAACACTCTCTCTTCTTCAGTGTTTTATATATACATGAATAAATATTTTCGTCACCAACTGTGCTAGTTTCATCTTCCTCCTATTATCTTGTTCCGTTTATAGTCCACTTCTCTTTTTTTTATTGATTTATTTATTTAACATTCCATAGTTTTAACGTTCGCTGTTTTCCAGCCAACAATCACTGCCAACAATCTATTCCACACCTACCAGTATCATCCATTTCCGTCGATTTTGTGTTGCTGGCGATATTTTTGTGCCAGTGGCTATCTTTCTCTGCCACAGGAAATTTTTTTTGGGATATTTCTGCGCCACGCGCGATATTTTTTGCGGCACGCGCGACCTCTTTTGCGGCATGCGCGATCCTTTTTTTCGCCACTCGCTATCTCTGTTTTTGAGCAACGTGTGTTCTTTTCCCCTGATCTGGACATACTTGCTTGGTCTGGTCAACTTTTTCCGTATTTTTCTTATTTAGTGGTCTTCCTTTGGTATTGAACATTATCAACACAATTTCTTTCTTTCTCGTCCTTCCCTCCATATTTTATTCCTTCTTATGATTACTATTTTAACTTTAGTTATTTAATTTCCCTACCCACCAGTTACCCACTACGTACCCTAATCCTATACCACATTATTTACATTCATTCCGGAAACATGCATTCACCGTAGCCAAACTGCAATCCCACATACTTTTCCTCCGGTCCTGCTTAACCTTTGGAATTACCCCTAAAGGACTTACCTTAAAAGTTCCCATCTCTGGGTGCAATTCCTCCTTCCACCAGTCTCTCCTGGACTTCCAGAACATTCAATCCTTAGCCCTTACCCAACTTGTCCTGAATCTCTACACTACTTCATGTAACCACCACTCCCAACAGGTCCTATCTCTCTTCAATGTCCTCCACCTCTCAAACCTTTCCTTGGAGAACACACTCAGGAACATCATCCTAGAAGCCAGCTGCAAACTTGAGTTCCATGCCACACACCACCTGAAAAAACTATCCACAGTGCTAGTGCAACACCTAAGAAGTGGGGTCCCTTTCCCTATCCCTCACAAACACCAACCACAACAGAACCTTCAACAAACCCCCCTCATAGCCAACAAACCTAGCCTAGCCACCCTACATACACAATTCAAGGCAGGGCCACATGTGAAACTACACATGTCATTTATCAACTGACATGCCTGCACTGCACAGCCTTTTACATCGGTATGACAACAACTAAACTGGCTGAGCGCATGAACGGACACAGACGAACTGTCCGCCTAGGAGATGTCCAATACCCAGTAGCGGAGCATGCCCTCCAGCATAATTCTAGGGACCTAGGAACCTGCTACACTGTATGTGCCATTTGGCTTCTCCCACCCAACAACAGTCCCTCTGAACTGCGGAGATGGGAACTTGCACTCCAACACATCCTTTCATCCCACCATCCCCCTGGACTGAACCTACGTTAAACCACCTTACTCCCATTTACTCTTCAGTCTTCTCCTCTTTCCCTTTCCTCTTTAGCCATTCACACATATTTTCATCCTACATAGTTGTGTTTATCTTTATACTATATACCTCTTTACTTCTGTATGCATCCTCTTTGGTTTGAAGCTGGCACAGTACTTACAGTAGAATATCTTTGGCTTCCCTCTGACAACCATGCCTCCATCCTTGCTACCCTCCCTGTTTTCCTTTCCCTGTTGCTTCATAACCTGGGTTGTGAGTAACTGAATCTATTTTCCCTTCTTCCCTTTCTTTCCCCTCTCTCCTCCCTGATGAAGGAACATTTGTTCCGAAAGCTAGGAACGTAAATTTTTGGTTCTGTTTTTTGTGTATCTATCGGCTGTACTGAGCTGAGGTAAGTACTGGCCAGCCCCTCTATCTCTTTGTTAGTATATATTCCATAACTACTTTGTCTGGCAACGTAAGGGCCATGAACTGCAGTGCATGCAGTGTAGTACAGGTGTTAGCAGCACATGCTGGTGTGCTATGAGTTGCGGTCTAAATTCAACCACTGCCAATTATTCGTTAGTTAATATTTATCATTTCTGGAAGGTTAAACTGACCCACCTGCAATTATTTATTGGTTAATATTTATCACTTATGGAAGATTTTTGAAATTTCTTAGCTTTGTAATGTGATTTTTGAAATTTCTTACATTTGTAATGTGATTTTTGAAATTTCTTATGTTTGTAATGTAGCGAAATCTTTGGGGGGGGGGGGGGGGGGGGCACTGAAACTCTTGGGAGTAATTTTTTAGGCTAAGATCAGTATCCAATCATCCTACATTGATTGAAATTAAGCTTAATGAAAAGTTCAAACAGGCAGGTACTAGTGACATGAAAATATCACAAGATTTTCATAACAGTACAGTGAAAAATAATGATAGCATGTCACAAGATTCAGATAAAAGCACAGTAAAAAATAATGTTAATATGTTGCAGCAGAATATCAGGGGATCAAAAAACAAAGTACATAAGCTTCTTGTTTGTATAGAAAATTTAGAAACTGAGGGTGGAATAGATGTACTATGCCTGTCTGAACACCATATAGTCACAGGTATGAGAAAGGTAAATGTAGGTAGATATAAGCTTTCAACACATGTAAGTAGAGACACTATGGAGAGAGGAGGAGTTGCCATATATGTTAAAATCAGTCATAGTGTGAAAAATTTGGAAACTAAAAAATTTTGCATAGAGCAACACATAGAAGCATGTGCATGTGAGCTTAAACTAAATAAAGTCACTTCTATGATTGTAGCTGTGTATAGGTACCCATTGGGAAATTTTCAACTATTTTTGAAAAACTTAGATTCTTTGTTGTGCTACCTGTCAGACAAAGAAAAGCAAATTACTGTTTGTGGGGGTTTCAGTGTAGATTTTCTAAAAGAATCAGATAGAAAGCTTGACCCTGAAGTATTACTCAGTTCTTTCAATTTGACGTCAGTTATTGACTTTCCTACTTGGGAGGTAAAGGAAAGCAGCACACTGATAGTGATGTTTTCATAGACCAAGATAAATTCAATCAAATAAAAACTTTTCTTATTAAGAATGGTCTGTCTGGTCCCGATGCACAGCTAGTTACAGTATATGATATAGCTCCATACGGAAATGCAAAACAGTCCTCCAAAATAGTGCATTCCATTAACAATTAAACACATCAAAATTTTAGGGAAATCTTGCAACAGTTAGACTGGGATGAGGTGTACAGGGAACATGATGCTAATTTAAAATTTAACCTATTGCATGATACCCTTGTGAGTATATTTGAAAACAGTTTCCCTAAGAAAACAATGAAATATAATTGTAAGAAACCATGTAAAAAGCCGTGGCTTACTACAGGGAAAAAATATCTTGTAAACAGAAAAGGGAAATGTATATTATAGCTAAGAGGAGTAATGATCCCGAAACAATGAAACATTATAAAAACTACTGCACTGTATTAAGAAAAGTTATTAAAAAGTCCAGAAGTATGTGCATTATGTCTGAGAGTAGCAAATCTGATAATAAAATTAAAGCAATTTGGAATATTGTGAAAAGGGAAACAGGGCAACTGAGAGCACAGGAAGACTGTATTTCTATCAAACACAATGAAATGTTCGTTAACAAGAAGTCAGAAGTAGACAACATTTTTAATAACCATTTTTTAAGTGTTGTAAAGAAAATACGTTCCAGCTATTCATTAGAAAAAGCAAGGCAGTATATGGAAGAGGCAGTACCTATGCAATTTGATAAAATTGAAATTCAACCCATCTCTCCTACTGAAATTAGGAAAATAATAAATTCACTCAAAAGTAAAAGCTCACATGGGATTGATAGCATTTCCAACAGAGCACTAAAAGCTTGTTCTCAACAAATAAGTAGGATTCTCAGCCACATATGTTGTAGCTCACTGAAACAGGGAATTTTTCCAGATAGACTGAAATATGTTAGTGTTAAACCGTTGCATAAAAAGGGGATAGATCTGATGCTAACAACTACTGCCCAATCTTACTTCTGACAGCTTTATCCAAAATTCTTGAAAAAGTAATGTATTCAAGAGTAGCATCACATATTTGTAAAAATGAATTACTAACAAAATGTCAGTTTGGTTTTCAGAAAGGCTGTTCAACAAAAAATGCTATGTATGCTTTCACTGATCAAATATTAAATGCAATGCATAACTGAATGTCACCCATCAGGATATTTTGTGATCTGTCAAAGGCTTTTGATTGTGTGAATCATGAAATGCTTCTAGATAAGCTTCAGTATCGTGGTATGAGTGGAACAGTGCACAAGTGGTTTAATTCATACTTAACTGGAAGAACGCAGAAGGTTGAAATAAACAGTACAGATAGTCTACAAAAACCAGCAGAGTCCTCTAACTGGGGAGGTATCCAGAATGGTGTCCCACAGGGGTCAGTCTAGGGTCCCTTATTGTTCTTAATATATATTAATGATCTGCCACTCTATATTCATGAAGATGCAAAGTTAGTTGTTTTCGCTGGTGATACAAGTATAGTAATTACACCCAAGAAGCAAGAATCAACTGAGGGAATTGCAAATAATGTCTTTCAGAAAATTATTAAATGGTTCTCTGCAAATGGACTCTCACTACATTTTGAGAAAACACAGTTCATACAATTCTGTACAGTAAATGTCATAACACCATTGATAAATATAGACTATGAACGGAAGTTGGTTGCTAAGGTAGAATACTCACAATTTCTGGGTCTGTGCATTGATGAGAAATTGAACTGGAAGAAACACATCGATGATCTGCTGAAATGGTTAGGTTCAGCTACTTATGCTAAAAGGGTGATTGCAAATTTTAGTGATAATATATCAGTAAATTAGCCTACTATGCCTATTTTCATCCATTGCTTCCATATGCCATCATATTTTGGGGCAATTCATCATTAACAGAGAAAGTATTCATTGCACAAAAGTGTGTAATCAGAATAATAACTGGAGCCCACCCAAGATCATCTTGCAGACATTTATTTAAGGAACTCAAGATATTCACAGTACCTTCACAATACATATATTCACTTATGAAATTTGTTATTAATAACCCATCCCAATTCAAAAATAACAACGAAGTGCATAGCTACAACACCAGAAGAAAGGATGATATTCACTATTCTGGATTAAATTTCATTTTGGCACAGAAAGGGGTGAATTATGCTGCCACAAAAATCTTTGGTCATTTGCCAAATAGTAATAAAAGTCTGACAGATAGCCAACCAACATTTAAAAGCTCCTTCTACTCAATAGATGAATTCTTAGATATGAAGTACTGAAAAAAAATAAAAAATATTAAAAAATTAATTAATTATTTTGTGTAAATAAAACTTATGTTAAAGTGACACGTTCCACGTCATTACGAAATGTCATATTCATGATCTATGGAACAAGGATTAATGTATGTACTCTCCATCCAGGAGTTCAGTTCTGTTCTGAAAGAGAAGGACCCAACCAAAGGAGATTCCAATTAATAAACGGAATATTGTATATGAGGAACAACGATATAACGGGGTGGAAATGGGTTTCTCATCATCCCAGCTCATCTACAGCCAGTTATACCAAAGTTTTCCATGACATGTCAACATAAGGTCACCCGGGCTTCTACCCATCCATTAGACACTGCTCAGATGTCAGCCACTGCAAGGAATGCCAGCGATGGAAGCATGTCCCGCAGTTACCTCCAGGCCATTTTCTTCCAATTCCACCTCTAACAGTACAATTCCACCAAATCTGAATCAAGCTGTTGAAGAAGTTCCCAAACTCGACAAATAGGAACCAGTAGATAATAGTCTGCACTAACTACCTCACCCATCATGCTACCACCGAAGCTGTAGTGACTGCTGAAGCTCAAGAATTTGCGAAATTCCGTATATAAAAGACAATTCTGAAGCCCAGAGTACCTCATGTGATGTCCTCTGACAGTGGAAAAGTTTTACAGTTAAGAATGGTACCAGAGTAATTACATGCTGCAGCAGCACCCACATAATGATGACTGCCTGCTACCCACAGATGAATGGCCTCACAGAACACTTCAACAAAACATTGGCACACATGCTCTTGAGGTACAATGATATTGAACAGAGAGATTGGGATACAATACTAACCAGTGTGAACTGGCCATTGTGACACGTGTATGTAACACAGCAAGAAAACCATTACAGGTTTCACACTGTTCTTTGTGCTCCATGGTCATGTAGCCAAAATGACAATGGATACACTGTTCCCATTTCAACCAGACAATACTCAGATTGACAACAGGAGCCCCTCATCATCATAATGGCCAAAGAAAGAAGACAGCTAATTTACATGTGGACAATGGACACCTGGGAGAAGCACTGAGAGCAATATAATGACAAGATCTAACCAGTGTCAAACAGCCTGGAAGACTTGGTATGAATTTCCATGACAGTGTGGAAAGTGGGACTATTGGAAAAGTTACTACAGCATTATTTTGGGCCATATCAATTGTTTCTTGCTTACTGGATGTCACACATGAAGTCAAGTATTCCAATTGTTCATCAAGAAGACAAAAGAACAGAGATACTGTATCTTCCATATGAAGCCCTGCTACAGTCCTGAGGCAAAGACTGACAATAGGGGCTACAGGAAATTGAAGACTCACTTGGTGGGGGAGAGATTGGGGGGGGGGGGGGGGGCTATCTCTGACACTCATCATAGTGAAGAGGATAGTACAATACAACTGTAAAGTAAGAGCTGTCAGACACAAAGGACCAATGAGAACTTTTGAAAAAGCATGTTGCTTTTCTCCAGAAGACAGAGGAATATTGTGATCTGTGCTGCATGCAGTGTGGCACAGCATCAGTTAGCATCACTGGCTGGTATGCTGTGAATTGCCAGTTCAAACCCAATTACCAGAAATTAATTGTTATTTAGTATTTATCGTTTATGGAAAGTTATCAAACTTTCTTGCGTTTGTAACGTTTGTATCTCGTGGAATATTTTATGTCTGTACAAATAGCAGTCCTCTCAGTCCAGGAATTCAGTTCTGTTCTGGCTGTACATTGGTGTTTGTAATAAGCATGCTTTCCAGTGCTAAATGCTGTATTTCATCCATGATCTTGCTTTCAGATTTGAACTTGATCATGGTTATGGTATGACAATAACTGTATCATGGATTACCCACAGCCAAGCAATTCAAGTGTAAAAAGACACAATAATCACTTCGAAAGCTACAGCATACATTGCAACTCCACATCACAGTCACATATAACATAACCGTGTATTTGCTGATCTCTAAGATGATATACATACATAAAGAAACATAAAGCTGCTGTGGTTTCAGGTATACAGGGAGAAATAAAAGCAATAAGCATAGCTACAGTTCTGTAATTCTTGCAGTGCAGTCTCTGCTGAAAGGAAACAAAAGTCACGACATTTAAAAGTATTATGTTTATAAAATTGTTGTTATAAACTGACAAAATTTCAAAATAGCCAGTTTGACTGCTTCTTTGGTTCTACGGATAAAGAGTGCAATCACTTTAGTGAAACATATTTTGTATTGTGTCGAGAGGACAGCAAATGAAAGCAGAATGTAATGTGTCATGACAGTAAAAGAACAGATCCATTTCCTGAAAAACTGGGTTCATTCTCCACTGCACCAATCCTGTTGTGGTTGTGTTGTGGTTCCTGGAAACCTTTCACTGTAAATGCCTGGATTTAATACAGATCTCATTAGTTTGCTACAAACACATCCAGACAGTCCAAAGAAAGCTTCTGTGCTACTGCTAATGAAGTTAGTAGGATTATGATGTGTTCAATAATAATATTTATCAATTTGCTTGCACTCACACCTTTGCTGCTGCCTTCTGTATCCAGTGGGATATAATTATATGTTGTTATAAGTATTATCAGAGCAAATACCCTGCCAAACAACAGAAAAATGTCATTCAACAACACACTTAGTGTTATGTTTACACTGAACTTTCAACTGTCTCCTTTCTCCTAGAAGTGCTAGTCCTGTGGCATAACAGAGGAGTCTCTGTGGAGCTTGTAAGGTAAGTAGGCAAACAAGTAGAAATCAAGTCTGCCCATGAGATTTGTACACATTGTGCTGCCTGCAAAAGATGGGAATCCTGGTTGTAGCACTCTTTCAACATATGATTTGAACATATGATTTCAAACTGTCACGTATGTTCATCATAGCATATATGTAATCTCAAGAGTTGTTTTTGACTGTAGCAGTACTGAAATACAGAGTATGTAGTATAACTTAGCATAATCAGTACAAACTGTAAAGTCTCACTTGAAGCTGCATGAAATGCATTGTTTAGGATGTGGACTGTTGTCTGAATTTAAAGAATTACATTTAAAATATTACAGAGCTGATCAATCCAAGTGACACTTAATATTGAGTTTATTAAGAGTGCTATTACTATTTTGTCATAGACTCATGATAGCATCAAGGCTTACAAGTTCACTACTGAAGCTGGGATGAAAGTATTGGAGGGAACATAAGAAGTTAATAATGTCTTAACATGTATGTGACAACTTTAAATTCATGGATGTAGCTGAAATTCAAATCAGATTCCTGCCATCCATGGGCAGCACACCACCAATTTTTCCTTCTGAGCACAGCTCACAGACTGTCTCAAAGCCTTACTTTCCTGTCCCATCCTTATTCAGCAGATACACTCCCACCAGATTGTCAGATTAGCACCTGTGAGAGAAATAATGTAGAGGAAACTTGGACCTACAGACAGCAATTAGGGTTTTTGCTGGCAATGATTTCTTCTTTTTCTATGCAGGGTACATGCCGTGTTGGAAAGCTGTACACTGCACCAGGATTTGAACCTGCATCCATATCTTTCTTGGGCAGTCTGCTACCATGTATGCTATGCAAGGGCATCTAATGGATCAACTTAAAGCTTTAATTAGCCTTAGGCTATCCTCAACTCAATCTCAGCAAAAGTTCTGGGGCTAAAGATAGCCAAACTTGCCACTCTCTTGGAAATGCTAGTCTTACAGCACCATAGGAAAGCCTCTGCAGAGTACAGAAGGAAAGAGAAAAGCATGTAATATGCTGAAAGTCAATGTTATTTTTGTGATGCAACAGTTATAAGGGTTTTCTCTGTTTTATTTATTTTTTCAAATTAATAAAATAAATTATTTATTTCATTTGGTATTTACATCCTGGTGTCAGCCTTTTAACTTACCACCACTGACATTATTTTCATGTCAAGTGTTTTAAATGTGTCTAGCATTAAGCAAATGCAATGAAAGTGTGAAGAGTTTAATATTGCTTCTGCCATGAACTGCACAATGAGGAAAAAGTTAATAGCAGAACAAAACCTGTGACGGCTGGGTGTACCCAGATAGCTCAGTGTTTGAGTCTCATGGCATACAATTTTAATGCACCAGGAAGATTCAACTGTACAGTGGCTTTAGGAGTAGAAATGTAGAAGTTGATGACAGTGAGAGACAAGAAAGAGGGTTGTACACAATTTTAGCACAGGGCACACTTTTCTATAATCGCCCACAAAAGCTGCTAAGCTTAATGTCTTTGTTTTAAGGAAGGGACATCAGAAAGATGCCTCATGTTCTCATGTCATGAACTGAAATATTTTGGAATTAAACAGTAGTATTATAATTAATGTGCAATATGCTGCTTTCCATAATCTTACATCCCATCTAAAAACATCATGTTGTGAAGAGGAGAACCACAACAACCCTCATTAAAGAAATTTTCACATACCTTCCATTTCAACACGTCCTTCATTAGATAGGTTCCCACCAGCCAGACGAATTTTGTGATCAACTATTATTGAGGAACAGTTCCTTTCATCTGATCCATCACCACAGTCATTTTTCCCATCACAAACCTACAAAAATATGGAAAATCTATGAAATGGTATTTAAGTGACATCACAAGAGAAAGAACTGGCACTTAAGTGCACACACACACACACACACACACACACACACACACACACACACACACACACACACACACACACACACACAATGGTGTGATGGGAAAGAGGTGGGGGAGGGAAGGGTAAATGGCAGGGAGACGCAAGGGTTGACAGAGTGTAGTACAACAAAAGACGGGCACAGGCATACAGAACTTGAGAAAACTCATTCTATTGCTAGTATGATCAATAGAATGTTATAGATGGAGATATTGGGGAGGGGGGATAGGTTATTGGGGTGAGGAGCTAAGTAGAAAATGAGTGGGTGACTGCGAAGATCCTATTAAAAAGTACTACATGCCCTTCAATGCTTGCTCAATACCTTAGGTCCATCACTGAATCTTTCTCATAACCTCCACCAACTGACCCCCCACCCCCCTCCACTCACAGTTTGCTGCACCAAAACGTTGTAATTCTTCCCAAAATTTTGCTACTTTAACCACCCTGGACACCCTAGTGTAAATAAATAAATCTGATGTGACTGCATAAACTTTTTCTGTGTATTAACTGATGATATTCTTTTCAGGACTGCAGCCAGATCACATAGTTATCTAGAAACAATGTTCAAGTGGTCTATCTGGCTGCCTTCAGGTGAGAACAGTGCTTCTTAATCTCAATGGAACTTGTTCCTACCTCAATCAGCAGCCATTTCACATGTCATGGAACACCAACAGTGTACGTGCCAGATTTTGTTGCTGCTGGCCTCTGATGCAAGCACGGTGCATCATCCCTGTGGTGAAAACTAGTAGAACTATATCCATGTACATGGATTAATAAATTCTACTGCCTGAGTCAAATACCACTGTTTATTTATACCAGATATACAGGATTCCTCATTTTTTACCCTTAAAAGTAGCTCTTGTCTCTCTTTGAATAGTCTGCCAGTCTAATTTTGATTGATTCCTTTAAGACACATACCAATAGAAAGACAAAGGGGCTACTATCCATTTTTCATCACATATCATCCTATGTCCCTTGATTACACAGTGCTCCACCACTGCAGGATTTCTCAGGTTGTAGTAACTGTGTGTGATAATGGTGCACAACACATATGTCCTGAATTGCGTGAATTTCTGCCAAATACACATTTTCCCACAATGGCAAGGGATTTTGTAAAAACTGGACTTCCTCTCCTATGAATTGTCTTTAACCAAACCAAGGAGTGCTGTTATGCTATATCTCTTTCAAGTCCTTCCAGTCTTTGAAGATGCACCCCCAGTAAATGATTGCATAGCAACCAATACACACATTTACTGGTTCCGGTGACAGTCCAAACTTTAAAGCATGACAAATCTGTTTTTCAGTGTAGTCGTTCTCCTTGAACATGAGCTTAATGTGTTCTAGCTTCTGTGTGGTTTCAAAATGGGAGATCTCATAAGCCCTCATTGCTAATGTCCTCAGGATCCCCGTGCATGACCAGGCTGTACTTGACTGTTTTCTACGAATACTGTGTCCCAAGTCCCAACATCCTTTCTGTACACCCATTCGTTCAGAGATGGAAGCTTTCAGTACTCTTTGACCTTTTTTGTAAACTTGGTGCTGGGATGAAGGCGATTAAAATGATCCAGGAAATGGTTTTAAGTGTCTAGTCCGTATGACATTTTATCTATTTGTTGTTGATGTTGTGGTCTTCAGTCCAGAGACTGGTTTGATGCAGCTCTCCATGCTACTCTATGCTGTGCAAGCTTCTTCATCTCCCTGTACCTACTGCAACCTACATCCTTCTGAATCTGCTTAGTGTATTCATCTATTGGTCTCCCTCTAGGATTTTTGCCCTCCACACTGCCCTCCAATGCTAAATTTGTGATGCCTTGATGCCTCAGAACATGTCCTACCAATCGGTCCCTTCTTCTTGTCAAGTTGTGCCACAAACTCCTCTTCTCTCCAATTCTATTCAATACCTCCTCATTAGTTAAGTGATCTACCCATCTAATCTTCAGCATTCTTCTGTAGCACCACATTTCGAAAGCTTCTATTCTCTTCTTGTCTAAACTATTTATCATCCACGTTTCACTTCCATACATGGCTAAACTCCATACAAATACTTTCAGAAACGACTTGCTGACACTTAAATCTATACTTGATGTTAACAAATTTCTCTTCTTCACAATCACTTTCCTTGCCATTGCCAGTCTACAATTTATATCCTCTCTACTTCAACCATCATCAGTTATTTTGCTCCCCAAATAGCAAAACTCATTTACTACTTTAAGCGTCTCATTTCCTAATCTAATTCCCTCAGTACCACTCGATTTAATTAGACTACATTCCATTATCCTCGTTTTGCTTTTGTTGATGTTCATCTTATATCCTCCTTTCAAGAGACTGTCCATTCCGTTCAGCTGCTCTTCCAAGCCCTTTGCTGTCTCTGACAGAATTACAATGTCATCAGCAAACCTTAAGTTTTTATTTCTTCTCCATAGATTTTAATTGCTACTCTGAATTTTTCTTTTGTTTCCTTTACTGCTTGCTCAATATACAGATTTAATAACATCGGGGAGAGGCTACAACCCTGTCTCACTCCCTTCCCAACCACTGCTTCCCTTTCATGCTCGTCAACTCTTATAACTGCCATCTGGTTTCTGTACAAATTGTAAATAGCCTTTCGCTCCCTGTATTTTACAGCTGCCACCTTCAGAATTTTAAAGAGAGTATTCCAATCAACATTGTCAAAAGATTTCTCTAAGTCTACAAATGCTAGAAATATAGGCTTGCCTTTCCTTAATCTATTCTCTTAGATAAGTCATAGGGTCAGCATTGCCTCATGTGTTCCAACATTTCTACTGAATTCAAACTGATCTTTGCCGAGGTCGGCTTCTACCAATTTTTCCATTCATCTGCAAAGAATTCGTGTTAGTATTTTTCAGCCGTGGCTTATTAAACTGATAGTTCGGTAATTTTCACATCTGTCAGCACCTGCTTTCTTTGGGATTGGAATTATTATATTCTTCTTGAAGTCTGAGGGTATTTCACCTGTCTCACACATCTTGCTCACCAGATGGTATCTATTTATAAAGATTAATTTTTTTGTGAGAACATTTTTCTCAGCAGTCTGTGTCTATGTTACAAAATAGGTTATATTTTTAGTTTATTATTAATTTATACCGGGTATGCTGTGTACATATTTCCATGCTGTAGTTCTCAAATACTCCTTGAATCCCTTAATTACTTTTTCATTTATTACCCTCATGATTTTCAGCTATTATGTATATTATGCACCATTGTATTAAACTTCAGCATCATTATCTGAGATACCATCAACTATCGGGCTTACACAATGACTTTACAGTCTTAATGTACCTATAAACATAATAGATGGTCCAATCACATTAATGTGACCACCACCTTTGTTCAACATCAAAGTATAGTAACCACTCACAGGTGGCAGCACTAGAATTGGAGAGTATATAAAGTGTGTCAGGGGGACACAGAAAACAGTGCAGAAGTCATCATGTAGAAACAGCAATTTACTTGACTTCAAAATGGCATGATCATTGGGTTTCAGGCGAAGGGTGCAAGCACTTTCAAAATGGCTAAGTGGGTAAACTGTTCACATGATGTTGTGGTTGTAGATACAAGGAGCAAGATGGCGCCGAATGAAAAGTGTAACGACACGTCTGTCTCTACAAAAAAGGAAAAAATCAGCGGTTCTACATGTAAGCAATGCAGAAAACGTGTGATAAAAGGAATCTTATGCGTAAAGTGCAATTTTTGGCTTCATGAGAAGTGCGCAAAAGTGAACCTGAAATTCATTAGTGACGAAGTTCCGTGGACATGCACCGACTGTTTGCAGTGGGAAACATCAGAACTTGTAAGTACCATAAAGTCAAAAGAAGAAATAATTAAAGTGTTACAAAGTGATATCGGAACTCTCAAAAAAGAGATTCAGTCTCTGAAAGAAGAAAACGCAAAGCTAAAAAGTGAATCGGCAAGCTGCGTATGTGGAAACCCGTTACAGAACAAAACAAACAAATGTGAGGACTCTTTTGTGCAAACTCCGTTCGCGAGCAAAAAACAAAACCTTGAAAACTTACATGTGCATATTCCCGCAAAAACAATGGCAGAAAGCGAAACATGTGGAAATTCAATAAACTCGCGCGTCCAAACTCCGTTATTGGGAAGTAAACAAACCTGTGTAAACTCGCATATGCAAATCCCAGTGAAAACAGTGGCGGAAAACGATTCGTGCGGTAAATCTGTAAGCAAATATAAGTGGAAAACTGTGACGTATAAGAAAAAAGATAAATGTGAAAGAAATCCAGCAAAACAGATCGACAAAAGTGATTTCTTTGTTATCGGCGATTCCATGTTAAAAAATGTAGTGGTTCCGAATTGTAAAGTCGATGTTCGCCCTGGAATCCGACCACAGCAGATTGTGAAACATTTCAACAACATTAGGAACACGGAAAAATCCAACCAAAACAACAATGATTCCAACACAAATTTTAAAGGCGTGATAATTCACGTAGGGACAAACTCTATTAGAAGCAGCAGACAAGAAGAAATCATAAATGATATTCGTAATGTAATTCGGTCAGCCAAAGGTTTGTTTACAAGCTCCAGAATTGTTATCAACGGAATTCTACAAAGAAGATCGGTGAGTAACGCGTATACAAACAAAATAAACACCGGCATTAGGGAACAGTGCGACGAACTTGGTGTTGTGTTTGTTGACCCAAATAAATTTCTCGACGACAAATGTCTGGGTAGGGATGGCCTGCACCTAAACAGACTAGGTGCAATGACTTTCAGTAAAATGCTCCTGGATTTATGTAAAATTATAAAAAATAAGGGAAACTAATACGGTCTGCAGGGGGTGACTATCCAAGAATAACATATGCAAACAAAAAACGTGAGTGTAATCGTAATAAGGAAGCAGTTGAACCAAAACAGAACGACATTAAAACGAAAAAAAGTGGTAATGCAAATAGCGGTGGAAAAAATTACTTAACAGTTGTTCACCAAAATATATGTTCCCTAGCAAATAAGACCCAACAGCTAGAAGTGGAGCTGGAGTCTACAGAGTGCTCAGTTGTTTGTCTCACTGAGCATTGGTGCAATGAGGCTGAAATTAATCAGTTAGTCTTGCAGTCTTATAATTTAGCGTGTGCATACTGTAGGACTTCTATGAAGTGTGGAGGGTGTTGTATTTATGTAAAACAAAATTATCAGTATAAGACCAGAAGCGATTTATGTGTAATCAGTGAAGAGCAACATTTTGAACTGGCAGCAGTTGAAATCAGGGACCAATACAGGTGTAGGAATTTGATTATCTTATGTATATACAGATCTCCTAGTGGAGACTTCAATATCTTTTTCTCCAAACTTAATCATGTTCTTGACAAGATATCCACTCCAAAGAACCACATTCTCATATGTGGAGACCTAAATGTGGATAAACTGAATCCTGATTCTACATGGGACTCATTACAAAGTCTTGCTCAAAGTTTCAATTTAGTTCCAATGGTTAACAGTGCAACCAGAATAACAAAATACTCAAAGACAGCTGTTGACCAGGTATTAACAGATTTAGGCAAAGAAAACTGTGAGGTGGTGGTAGCAGAGCTAGGATTATCTGATCACTCAGCTCAAATCATTAATATAAAAGTGACTCCAGAAGAAACAAAGAAAATGCATATTTACAGACGAATTTTTTCTAAAAAAAATAGACATGAGTTTGCCAAACAGATAGCAGGACAAACATGGGACTCAGTATACTCAGAGGTAGATGCAAATGAAAAATTCAAAAATTTCATGACATTGTTTAAATTAAATTTTGAAGAAACATTTCCTAAAGTATTATGTCCATTACCAAAAGCAGGAAAAAGCAAGTGGGTCACAAAAGGAATCAAAAAATCATCTGAAACACTAAAGTACCTGAGCTCCATTAAACACTGCCAAACTAATCCTGCTTTCTCACTATTTTATAAAAGATATAGGAAAACATATAAGAAAATATTGTTTGCAGCAAAGAGAGCTCATAACTCCAAAATAGTGCTCTCTGCTGAAAACAAAAATAAGGCAGTATGGAAGATTGTGAAGCAGGAAACTGGTACCAGGAAAATGAATCTGTCAAACTTGAAAATCAAAGAGGAAGGGACTTTAATAAAAGACCCAATATATTTGGCAAACTATATAAATGATTATTTTAGTAGCATAGGAATAAAATTACAGGAAAATTTTCTAACAGCCCCTCAGGTCAAAAAGCCAAATAATGGTGTATCACACTCAATGGTGTTATTCCCTACAACACAGGAAGAAGTCTATAAAGCAGTCAGCAAACTGAAAAACAAAAACTCAGCTGGTCTGGATGAAGTCCCCATTTTTATAATTAAGGACTGTATCAAGAGCCTACTTCCACTTTTAGTTGATATTATAAATCAATCTTTCAAGCAGGGCTACTTTCCAGACTATTTAAAATATGCGAAATTACTACCTCTCTTCAAAAAAGGTGATGCAGGAATAATTGAAAATTATAGGCCAATTTCTCTACTATCATGCTTTGCAAAAATATTAGAAACTATTATGAAAGATAGGCTAATCAATTATTTAAATAAATACAACTTACTGTCTGTTGACCAGTTTGGATTTCGATCAGGGAAAAGCACAGAATCAGCAACAGCACACCTCACAAAACACATTCTAGAAGCATTAGATAAAGGGAACTACACAACAGGTATATTTCTTGATCTAACTAAAGCGTTTGATACAGTAGATCACAACATATTGTTAAATAAGTTAGATGAACTTGGAATTAGGGGACTTGTGAAAAAGTGGTTCCAGTCATATCTAAAAAATAGAAGACAGATAACTGAAATCTCACATATTTCAAGTTGCTCAAACTATATTGTAAAGTATACTTCAGACCCAAATTATGTAAATATAGGTGTCCCACAGGGTAGTGTCCTTGGCCCAGTACTATTCCTCATTTACATAAACGACTTCCCACAGAGCATCAAGCATGGACAAACAATATTGTTTGCAGATGACTCAAATGTTCTAATCAGTGACAAATCACCAGATGCACTAAAAGAAAAAGCCGAACAAACACTAAACAGTGTACGTGAGTGGGCATCCAATAATAAACTAACACTAAATCTTAAAAAAACAAATGCTGTTAACTTCTATGTCTGCAAAAAACCACACTTTAACAACTTTAAGTTAAACAATGAAACTATAGAATGTGTAGACTACACAAAATTTCTTGGTATGCATGTTGACAGTCAGTTAAAGTGGGAAGAACATATTAAAATACTTAGTAACAGAATCGCTACAGCATGCTATGCTCTGAGAATTCTGACTGCAGTTTGTGATACTACATGTGTCAGATCTGTATATTTTTCTTATATCCACTCTGTTATTACCTATGGAATAATATTTTGGGGAGTCAACAGTAAAAATATTCAAATAGTTTTCAAATTACGAAAAAGAGCAATTCGTATAATAACCAAGAGTGGCAGTAGGGCTCACTGCCTTGAACATTTCCAAAAGCTGGAAATCCTAACTGTCCCCTGTGAATACATTTTTCAAAGTGTTATGTATGTAAAAAAAAATATTGACTGCTATATGAAAAATTCATTAGTACACAGCTATGAAACTAGAAACCAATTCAATCTGCATCTAGAGAGGAAAAATAAAGTTAAAACTCAGCAGAGCTTGTTGTACAATGCTGTTAAATTATATAATAAATTACCCCAAAAAATAAGAGATATTGACACAATCGGACAGTTCAAAACAAAACTAAAATTTTTTTTATTAAATAAAAGTTATTACGCAGTAACGGACTATCTGAATTAAAACATGTAGTGTAATTAAAGTAGCCTGCATTGTAATACATGAGGAAATAATTATGATATGTAATCAAAAATTGTACAGTACTATAAGAAAATTACAAATTACATAAGGATATAAAACTAATTTAAGATACCTCAAAAATGTGTGTAAATACTAATTTTATGTGTATAATTGTAGGTATATTGTATTGTATATGTTTTTGCTGACGAAATCCACACAATGTAAATTGTTACATGGATTAATAAAGAAATCAATCAATCAATCAATCAATCAATACATGCATGGTAAAATGACACCATTCAAAACTAATGTCAAAGTCACTGTGGTGCACCAAGAGCTGAAGATGACAGGAGTGAACGATGGCTGTGAAGATATTTATGGGTAAACAGATGTGCAACTGTTGAGCTATTGAAGACCTAGATGAACCAAGGGGCTACCAATTGTGTCTCCTCTTAATGGCAGTTCAATGAACATCACTGCTTATTGGCCTCAGCAGCAAGCACCTGTTTCTTGCACCCTTGCTGACTGCTCTTCATTGTCAATGAAAGCTGGAATTTGCTGACCAATACTGCAAAGGATGTCCACTGAGCAGTGACAGCTGACCTTTTCAGATGAATCATGTTTTATGTTCCATCAGACACATGGCCGTTGGTGTGTACAGCATGAAAAATATGAAATCAAATAGCCTGGATGTATGATGGTCTGGGGAATGTTTTGTGGCATTTTCTGGGTGATCTCATCATTGTGGAAGGGACATTGGATCAACACAAGTATGCACCCATTCTAGGGGGCCATGTACAACTCCACATGCAGTTTGTTCCTCCTCTGCACAATGCCATCTACCAGCAGGACAACACAATGTGTCACACAGCCTGCAGTGTACGTGCATAGTTCAAAGAGCACCAGGATGAGGTTACCATACCACACAGGTCACTGAACTCCCCAGATTTAAACCCAACCAAGAATGTGTGGAACCACTTCGATTGGGTTGTTTGTGCCACGGATCCTTAATGAAGAAACCTACTGTAGCTGGCCAAAGCATTGGAGTCAGTGGGGCTCCACATCCCTGTAAGCATCTTTCAGAACCTCACTAATTTTCTCCCTGCACATCCCATAGTGGCCATTGCTGCAGAAGATGATCATTCTGAATTTTAAATGGTGGTTACATTAATGTGACTAGACAGTGAAAATACCAGTGGTGTTGGTTCTCACTGACAATGACTCAAGTAGCTCTAGAACACATGTGCTCAAAAAATTTAAAATAAATACTTCAGTTAACTTTATCTTATTCTGTTTAGAAGTTAAAAAATTTAACAATGCATCAAAGTGTTTCACGAATAACTACAAACTATCAGCTTGAGGCAAGTGTATTGTGATCATTGCTGTTCACTTTCTAAGAGTTTTTAATCCTGTAGCACAAGCTTCAAAATTCTTGTCATTGTAATACATAGGACTGTCTTGGCTCCTCCTTAGTATAAGATTCAGATTTCAGTAATTTACAATTCATTGAACTGTCATTCTCCTCTCCTCTCATCTCATCTCATCTCATCCCTCAGTGTGGGGGAGGGGAGGGGGGATCATTATGTATGCCTTACCCCTACAGTATACCTTCCAGACATGATAAAAACAGTATTATGGGAAGAATATATTGCTAGCCACCATATAGTGAAGATGCTGAGTCACAGACAGGCAAAACAAAAGACTGCTAAACAAGTAAGCTTTCAGCCAAAAAGCATTATTCTGAATTAGGCAAAAAACACACACACCTATTCATGCTAACGCAACTCATACAGACATAATTGCTGTCTCTGGCTGCCGACGCTTGACTGAGTCATCGTCATAATCTTCTGCAGTTTCTAACCCCTGGCTAGGTCTGTTTAGTACATGAGCCTCTCCATCTTTTCCTATCCTCCCACACATTTCTCTCTTTACTCCAACCCAGTCTTCTCTCTTCATCTCTCCTTCAGTCCAGTGATCCACCTGCCTCTCAGTCTTCCTCTAGATCTCTTGTCTCCTACTGTCATTTCATGCACCTATCTTCTATCCTGCTCACTCCCATTCTTTTAACAGGCCTATACAATCTTAATCTTGTCATTTCTATTGTCTCTTGTGTGGATTTCTCTTTTATTCTTTCTCTTACCTTCTCATTCCTTACTCTATCCATTTTAGTGAGTTTTATTCTGCTTCTTTGAAATTTCATTTTGCAAGCCTGTATCCTACTCACCTACCTTTTATTTCATTACCCACTTTCCTGATGCATATGTGAGTACTCTCAGTATAACAATTGAATGCTGCTGAATGGCATGTCCTTGCTCTATACAAGACTTCTTGCACTGCAGGAATCCATTTTTACTAATTTCCTTATTTTCCTCCCGTGATCTTCTATTATGTTTCTCATGAATTTGAAACATTTCACTTTCTTTAGTACTTGTCCCCTAAAACTTACATCCATTACTAATCTCTAGTTATTCCTCACTGTCACCATCACTTTACATTTCCTTGCATTAAATTTCAACCCATCAGTCCCACCACTCCCTCCCATACATTTAGCCTTTCTTGTACTACTCCTTCTCCATTTCCCCACACTGTTAAATCATCTGCAAACACAATTGTGTTCACATTTTCATGTCCTTTTGGTGCTGCCATTCCCGTCATTGCCTCATCTATAATGATGACAAAAGTCTCGGCGAAGTACACTTCCTTCCTTCAGTTTATTCTTCTGTTCAAACCAGTCTGTCTTCTTTCCTCCCACTTTTACACAACTCACACTTCCTTGAGATATTTTCTTCATTCTTCTCATAGTCAGCCATCTTATTCCTATTTTCTGAAGGGTTTTCCAGATCTTGCTTCTTTTAACACTATCACATGCCACCTCAGTTTCTGAGAACACCACTACAAAGTCCTTGCCATATTCATGGTGTCTCTCTTGCAGTTGTCTTACATTAAAAATCAGATACATTATTAATCTTCCTGGTCTAATCTAATACTGTTCCTCTCTCAGTCCTCCTCCTACTCTCTTCCATATTCTCTTTTCCAGAACATTCTCAAACACCTTGGTAAAATGCCACATCAAAATAACTCTGCTATAATTTTGACATATTTTATTGCAAATCTTCTTAAAATTGGTACTATGATTCCCTTTTTCCAGTCTTCAGGTGTCTTTCCTTCTTTCCATACTATTCTTATGACCCAATAGAGCCTCGTCACTCCAACAATGCCAGTTGCCCCCACTATCTTTATACTTACTTCATCCAGTCTAGGTACTTTTCCTCTTTTCATGGTCTTTATCACTTCCTCTTCTCATTTTCCTCCCATATTTTCATTAGGGTTTAATCAAGCAATGGAAATTCCAGGATGGAATAATGACAATATTATGAAAATGATATTTGCTACTCACCATATAATGGAGAGTCTGAGTCACAGATAGGCACAACAAAAAGACTGTCAAACATGCAAGCTTTCAGCCAAAATGTCCTTTCCTGGAATTAGACAATACACAAACACTCACATCCAAATGCAACTCACACACACATGACCACAGTCTCTGGCTGCTGACAGCCAACAGCAGTATTTTTGTTGTGCCTATCTGCGACTCAACATCTCCACTATATGGTGAGTAGCAATCTATCCTTTTCATAATATTGTCCATTACGGTTTGGTAATTCTTCAAAATATTCCTTCTGTAGTTTCTTGATTTTCAGTACATTCTAAATTTCCTTTCCTTCTTTATTGATGTCATGATACTTTCCATCACGCTTCTCTTCTTAGCCTTAATCATTCCATAGTGGACCTTCTTACTCCACTTACTGTTGTGTCCCATCATTTCGTGCGCTATTCCATCCATTTCCTCTCCTTTCCTATTCTCTCTTTTCTAGTCCTCACCTTCTTCTCAGTGTACATTAATAATAATAATAATAATATTCATTCAACATCAGATGACCAAATACAACCCCTAGAAATAATATGGTTTCAGGACATCATACAGATTATTCCTCTGAATACGTCAGTTTGTTGTTGTGGTCTTCAGTCCTGAGACTGGTTTGATGCAGCTCTCCATGCTACTCTATCCTGTGCAAGCTTCTTCATCTCCCTGTACCTACTGCAACCTACATCCAACTGAATCTGTTTAGTGTGTTCATATCTTGGTCTCCCTCTATGATTTTTACCCTCCACACTGCCCTCCAATACTAAATTGGTGATCCCTTGATGCCTCAGAACATGTCCAACCAACCGATCCCTTCTTCTAGTCAAGTTGTGCCACAAACTCCTCTTCTCCCCAGTTCTATTCAATACCTCCTCATTAGTTATGTGATCTACCCATCTAATCTTCTGCATTTTTCTGTAGCACCACATTTTGAAAGCTTCTATTCTCTTCTGGTCCAAGCTATTTATCGTCCATGTTTCACTTCTATACATGGCTACACTCCATACAAATACTTTCAGGAATGACTTCCTAACACTTAAATCTATACTTGACTTGGAGTTACTGTTTTCACATGCAATATTATTTTTAATATATATATATATAGACCTATAATAGTAAGCTCACCTAATACTGGCAACACGTTCTAACTTGGTTCTCTAGGTTTGGCACCACAAATAATTCTGATGGCTTTTTTCTGCAGTTTTAATAACGTGGTTCAGTTGCTTTCTGTTGTTGTGCCCTCTATTTCTTTCACATAGTTTAAGTATGATAAGCAGATTTTAGTACACACATATCCTTGAAATATTAGCTATATTTCTAGACAGCACACAGGCTATGGAATCTATATGAATGTCTCATTTGAGATTGTCCTAGATTTTGACTCCCAAGAATTTTATACATTTGTCCTTTTTTACAATGTCATTTCCTATGGATAATTTCATGCAAAATTCCATTTGTTTCTTGGTGTTAAATTCTATTATTGCTCTCTTTGAAGCACTTACATTTAAATGGCTTTCATTGAAATACCTCAGCATTTCATTTGTTATGCTGTTGCACAGCACATCCATGTTGTCATAGGCTTTGTGTTTGTACATAGTTGATGTATCATCTGCATATCATTAACAGAAATCAAGAAAAGAAAGGGTCTCAACATGGAACCTTGAGGCACTCCATATCTGATATCACCACTGTTTATTTCAAGCAACACAAATTGTTTCCTGTTGCTCATTAGGATTTTATTAACTCACAGCCATTTCCTCAAATACCCAGGTTCTACAGCTTGTCAAGTAATATGGTGATGTTGACACAATCAAAAGCTTTTTCTAGATCAAGGAACACTCCAATATTATACTAATTGTTCTCTATGGTACTTATTGTTTCAGCTATTAATTGTGCTCTGGCCACTAAAGTTGACTTTTTTTTCATAAAGCAATTCTCATTTTCAAATATTGCATTGTGTTCACTCGGGAATGTCATCAGTCTAGTGAAAAAAGAAGCATTCTCAAACACCTTAGAAAATGCACGTAAGATTGAGATGGGTTGGTAGTTTCCAAGATTTATCACATTTCTCCTAAATTGAGGTTATTTGAGCTATCTTTAGATTGTCTGGGAAACTACCTAACACAATTACCTCATTTACTGCTATCACCATGGCCTCAGATATGTTGTCCACAAACCTTTTTAATGCATTGATGGACAATGCAACATAGCCTGCTGTATTTTTTAGTGACCATACTATGTATTTTATTTCCATTCTGTTACTTGGGGCCCAGTATAGCCTTTGTTTGACTGGAATGCTAAATATATAGGATGAAGGTTGTTGAAATAGTCATTGATAGATTTTCCAACAGTAGAAAAGCACTCACTAAAAACAAGTGTGATCTGATATTAGCATTTGATGATAGTCTCTTTACTGTTGACAGTATAATCACTAGTTGATTTGTTCTTACAATTTTCTAAACAGCTAATCCAGTATTAGTACAGTTGCTTAAAGGTGTGAGAACATATTTACTTTTAGTTTCTGGCAGCACATCTTTGTAATAATCATGTCAGTTCTTAAGTTTTACCTTTAGTCTATTATTATTTCTATTCTTTAGTTCTGCACATTGGAAAAGTCAAAGATTTTCTCTTGCTGTTTTCACTTTATGGTCATTTCTGGGAATAAGACATTGAAGCAATAATAAAAATTTGATGCAAATTCACTGAAAGTAATGCAGTTCTTTTCATCCATTGTAAGCTTTTTTGTTGAGATCTTCAAAGTTGTCATTTTGGGTGGTTTCTTTTTGGAGCTGATGTGAAGATTTTCAGGTTCTATCAGTATCTGTGCAGCATGATGGTCAGAAATGGCAAGCTTCAGAACTGATTCATTGTAAGTAAAGTGAGACAGGTTAGTTATAATGTTGACAGTCATGATTTTATCCTATTGACCTCTCTTGTGGGCTCATTTATTAGAAAAGTTGAGTTAAACTTAACTAATATCAGCATCAGTTTTTTCGAGCTGGTGTCAGTAGACAGCAAGTCAGTGTTTATAACTCCAATTAGTATCATGTTAAACCAGCCACTTTTATTGTTTTATTTAGTGTCTATGTCAGTGGTTCCCAACCTTTCTCAGACCATTATTCCTGAGTGTCATCAGACATTAGCTAGTACCCATGCACCCACCCCTTGCCATCTGTTGCCCTCTCACCCCACCCCACCCCAGCCCACCTCCCCTGTGGTATCACCAACTGGAGCACCCAACAGAACTGTAAAATAAAAGACTTTTCTTGGAACACTTTTATTTTTAAAATGATGATACTTAGTTTGTGTGTGTGTGTGTGTGTGTGTGTGTGTGTGTGTGTGTGTGTGTTAGAATGAATGAAGAAGGAATTCATGATGTGATGCATTGCAAGTGCTACCTACCACTCCTTCTCAAATTAGAAAGCTAACTAGCTGCAGTGAGGTTAGACAATTGTTACAAAAAAAACTTCTCCTGCATTACTCCTCTCCATTGTGGCACTTGCTTGACCTGCACACAGCAATGTCATTTAAAATCACACAGGTGCAGACGTGTGTACTTACGTATTGTTTATAAATCACTCGATTGCTGTACTCCTCACTTCTGAACCGGCTGAAATTTTTTACTTCAGGCTGTTAATGCCTTGTATCTAAGCAATCTAATAATAATAATAATAATAATAATAATAATAATAATAGTAATAATAACACCACTGTGTACAGCATTGTAATAGCCCTTAGGTAGTTACTGCTCCAGTGTGCTGTAAATTAATTCATTTATCTGTCTTGAAGCGCATAATGAAGGAATTTCTGTACTTTTGCAGTTACTATCTACAACTTGGAGAAGACATTTTCTTGAGATATTTAGCATTTGCTGTGGGTGAACTATGTGAAGAACCCATAAGCTCCACTGCATTAATGCTACTAATGGAGAAAAACTATTGATTATTTATATGATCAGTATTAGAGTCTAGCAAAATTGTTAAAATAGCAATGATCTTTTCAAAACAATTTAGTTTTGTGATTGATTTTATTCCTCAGGGGGTAATCATCCCCAGGTTGGCAACCACTGGTCTATGGGAGCAAGAAGGTCATTAAGAACTTAAAATATCTAGGCTACCACATGGAGGTCTGCACAGCCCTATAATAATTATGTTCTTTTTCTTCCATTTGCAGTTAATTGCTGCTAGTCCTATTATACCTAAAGTTCTGTTACATTAATCTGAATCTAAGTTTGATTTGCTGAACACAGGTTGGAGGTGTCACTCTGAACAGTTTGCTTATTTTTGAGACTAAGAAAAATCTACAATATGATATTAAGGCTGAGTTTCACCTACTGGACCATACAGGGTTATTTAGGGATACCAAGCCAGCCAACCAGCTTTAAAAGTTTCTTTAGATTTCCAGCATTGGCTGTTTGTTTGGCATATCCTATATGGGTGGGTTCTGCCTTTCCATGGGAATACAGTTATTTACACCAATTTCTCTAAAATTTCATCTAATTTTCTCGACAATTAATTTACTGATAATGTTTTTACCTCATTTATCCACGCACATGCCATTAGTTGTGTGCAGGACACTTTATAGATTGGCGACGTTTACCAGACACATAGTAAAATTTACTACATATGGTTTTAAGCCTAGCATTTATTTTATGTACTTCAAGTTCACAATAGGCTGCTCTATTAGTTCATGTCTCTGTGTAATGTTAACAGTTATTTTAGCACCAATTAACTTACCAAGTGTACTTTCACGAGTCTGATAGATCATTTGCTTGAATTTTAGCTACCTCATTTGTATCCCCCACGTCCATGACACAATAATTTAATGAGAAAGGAGAAAGATTCACTATGTTGCATACACAGCTCCATCAAAGCAAAAAGAGGTGCTCCATGTTGCATGTGAATCACAACTGTAGTCATCTCAGATACTATGAATGTTCCATGGAGGGGGGAAGGGGACTCCATGAAGGAATTATCAAAATGGTTTGGAAATTGGTAGATGTGATATACGTGTACAGACAAACAAATGATTTCAATTTCAGAAAAATGGGATGATTTATCCAAGAAAAAGAGCTTCACAAACTGAGCAAGTCAGTAACATATAAGTCCGACTCTGGCCCACATGTAAGCAGTTATTCAATTTGGCACTGATTGATAGAGTTATGGATGTCCTCCTGAAGAATATCATACCAAATTCTGTCCAACTGGCATGTTACATCATCAAAATCCTCGTTGGAGGCTCTGTCCATAATGTTCCAAAAGGTTTTCAGCTGGGGAGAGATCCAGCGACCTTGATGCCCAAGGTAGGGTTTAGTAAGCATTACGACAAGCAGTAGAAACTCTTGCCACTTATGGGCAGGCATTATCTTGCTGAAATGTAAGCCCAGGATGGTTTGCAATGAAGGGTAACGTACAATACTGTGCTGTAAGGGTGCTGCAGATGACAACCAGAGGGGTCCTGCTATGAAAATAAATGGACCCAAGACCATCACTCCTGGATGTTGGGCCATATGATGGGTGACAGTCCAGTTGGTATGGCCCCAATGTCCAGGCCACCTCCAGATTCGGCCTGGAATCTCATTGAGTGGAGTAGGACTGTCTTTCAGCTATGAGTCACACCTGAACAGAAATGCCAATGACCAGAAAAGACATGTCCAGAGATGATGCTCTGGACATTGGTGGCATACCAACCTGACTGTTGTCTGCCATACATCCTGAAAACTAGGAGTGATGGTCTGGGGTGTCATTTATTTTCATGAGCAGGGCCTATGGTTGTCATCCATGACACCAGTACAGCACAGTGCTACATCGATGATATTCTATGCCTCATTTCGTTGCCTTCATGGCACACCACCCTGGATTACATTTTAGCCAGCACACACATGGTGAGAGCATCTACTGCTTGTCTTTGTGTTTGCCAAACCCTACCTTGGCCAGCAAGGTCATCAGATCTCTCACCAACTGAGAACTTTTGGAGCACTATGGACAGGGCCCTCCAACCAGTTCACGATTTTGATGATCTAAGATGCCAATTGGGCAGAGTTTGGCACAATATCTCTCAGGAGGACACCCAACAACTCTAACAATCAATTTAAAAATGAACCCCTATTTGCATAACAGACAGAGGTGGACCAATGCATTATTGACTTGCTCAGTCTGTGAAGCTCTTTCTCTTGAATAAATCATCTATTTTTCTGAAATTCTAATCATTTGTTTTTGTGTACATGTACAGCCTATCTACCGATTTCCATACCATTTGGGTAATTCCATTATGGTGCATCCTCTTTTTTGTCTTAGAGTGTATTAGAATCCAGCCCTTCTTGTATTTATGGTTCTCTTTACTTCTTCTATTGTTCTCTTCGGACAGTTTTTTGCATACAATTTCACAGATTTCACTGTCATTACCTTTGACAGTTTGTTTGCATTCACTCACTAGGCTAGCACATGAGGTTAGGACCTGGTGTTTTTTGAACTTAACACTGGTAGTTTTCTTTTTTTTCAGTCTGGTTGGAAGCTGTTGATCACTTTTGTTTACCTTTTTACTAATTAAAGAAAACTTAGCTTAAAGAGACTGAATTTAATTTATTAAATCTTCAACTAATGCTGGTAATTCACACTTACAGCCACAATTTTTGTTTGCAGTTTTGCGAGAGTTTTTAAGGCATCATTGACTACAGTTCCAGCTTGTCATCAATTCGCTCCCCCCCCATGAACCATGGACCTTGCCGTTGGTGGGGAGGCTTGCGTGCCTCAGCGATACAGATAGCCGTACCATAGGTGCAACCACAACGGAGGGGTATCTGTTGAGAGGCCAGACAAACGTGTGGTTCCTGAAGAGGGGCAGCAGCCTTTTCAGTAGTTGCAAGGGCAACAGTCTGGATGATTGACTGATCTGGCCTTGTAACAATAACCAAAACGGCCTTGCTGTGCTGGTACTGCGAACGGCTGAAAGCAAGGGGAAACTACAGCCGTAATTTTTCCCGAGGGCATGCAGCTTTACTGTATGATTACATGATGGTGGCGTCCTCTTGGGTAAAATATTCCAGAGGTAAAATAGTCCCCCATTCGGATCTCCGGGCGGGGACTACTCAAGAGGACGTCGTTATCAGGAGAAAGAAAACTGGCGTTCTACGGATCGGAGCGTGGAATGTCAGATCCCTTAATCGGGCAGGTAGGTTAGAAAATTTAAAAAGGGAAATGGATAGGTTGAAGTTAGATATAGTGGGAATTAGTGAAGTTCGGTGGCAGGAGGAACAAGACTTCTGGTCAGGTGACTACAGGGTTATAAACACAAAATCAAATAGGGGTAATGCAGGAGTAGGTTTAATAATGAATAGGAAAATAGGAATGCGGGTAAGCTACTACAAACAGCATAGTGAACGCATTATTGTGGCCAAGATAGATACGAAGCCCACACCTACTACAGTAGTACAAGTTTATATGCCAACTAGCTCTGCAGATGACGAAGAAATTGAAGAAATGTATGATGAAATAAAAGAAATTATTCAGATTGTGAAGGGAGACAAAAATTTAATAGTCATGGGTGACTGGAATTCGAGTGTAGGAAAAGGGAGAGAAGAAAACATAGTAGGTGAATATGGATTGGGGCTAAGAAATGAAAGAGGAAGCCGCCTGGTTGAATTTTGCACAGAGCACAACATAATCATAACTAACACTTGGTTTAAGAATCATGAAAGAAGGTTGTATACATGGAAGAACCCTGGAGATACTAAAAGGTATCAGATAGATTATGTAATGGTAAGACAGAGATTTAGGAACCAGATTTTAAATTGTAAGACATTTCCAGGGGCAGATGTGGACTCTGACCACAATCTATTGGTTATGACCTGTAGATTAAAACTGAAGAAACTGCAAAAAGGTGGGAATTTAAGGAGATGGGACCTGGATAAACTAAAAGAACCAGAGGTTGTACAGAGATTCAGGGAGAGCATACGGGAGCAATTGACAGGAATGGGGGAATTAAATACAGTAGAAGAAGAATGGGTAGCTTTGAGGGATGAAGTAGTGACAGCAGCAGAGGATCAAGTAGGTAAAAAGACGAGGGCTAGTAGAAATCCTTGGGTAACAGAAGAAATATTGAATTTAATTGATGAAAGGAGAAAATATAAAAATGCAGTAAGTGAAACAGGCAAAAAGGAATACAAACGTCTCAAAAATGAGATCGACAGGAAGTGCAAAATGGCTAAGCAGGGATGGCTAGAGGACAAATGTAAGGATGTAGAGGCCTATCTCACTAGGGGTAAGATAGATACCGCCTACAGGAAAATTAAAGAGACCTTTGGAGATAAGAGAACGACTTGTATGAATATCAAGAGCTCAGATGGAAATCCAGTTCTAAGCAAAGAAGGGAAAGCAGAAAGGTGGAAGGAGTATATAGAGGGTCTATACAAGGGCGATGTACTTGAGGACAATATTATGGAAATGGAAGAGGATGTAGATGAAGATGAAATGGGAGATATGATACTGCGTGAAGAGTTTGACAGAGCACTGAAAGACCTGAGTCGAAACAAGGCCCCCGGAGTAGACAATATTCCATTGGAACTACTGACGGCCGTGGGAGAGCCAGTCCTGACAAAACTCTACCATCTGGTGAGCAAGATGTATGAAACAGGCGAAATACCCTCAGACTTCAAGAAGAATATAATAATTCCAATCCCAAAGAAAGCAGGTGTTGACAGATGTGAAAATTACCGAACTATCAGCTTAATAAGTCACAGCTGCAAAATACTAACACGAATTCTTTACAGACGAATGGAAAAACTAGTAGAAGCCAACCTCGGGGAAGATCAGTTTGGATTCCATAGAAACACTGGAACACGTGAGGCAATACTGACCTTACGACTTATCTTAGAAGAAAGATTAAGGAAAGGCAAACCTACGTTTCTAGCATTTGTAGACTTAGAGAAAGCTTTTGACAATGTTGACTGGAATACTCTCTTTCAAATTCTAAAGGTGGCAGGGGTAAAATACAGGGAGCGAAAGGCTATTTACAATTTGTACAGAAACCAGATGGCAGTTATAAGAGTCGAGGGGCATGAAAGGGAAGCAGTGGTTGGGAAGGGAGTAAGACAGGGTTGTAGCCTCTCCCCGATGTTGTTCAATCTGTATATTGAGCAAGCAGTAAAGGAAACAAAAGAAAAATTTGGAGTAGGTATTAAAATTCATGGAGAAGAAATAAAAACTTTGAGGTTCGCTGATGACATTGTAATTCTGTCAGAGACAGCAAAGGACTTGGAAGAGCAGTTGAATGGAATGGACAGTGTCTTGAAAGGAGGATATAAGATGAACATCAACAAAAGCAAAACAAGGATAATGGAATGTAGTCTAATTAAGTCGGGTGATGCTGGGGGAATTAGATTCGGAAATGAGGCACTTAAAGTAGTAAAGGAGTTTTGCTATTTGGGGAGCAAAATAACTGATGATGGTCGAAGTAGAGAGGATATAAAATGTAGGCTGGCAATGGCAAGGAAAGCGTTTCTGAAGAAGAGAAATTTGTTAACATCCAGTATTGATTTAAGTGTCAGGAAGTCATTTCTGAAAGTATTCGTATGGAGTGTAGCCATGTACGGAAGTGAAACATGGACGATAAATAGTTTGGACAAGAAGAGAATAGAAGCTTTCGAAATGTGGTGCTACAGAAGAATGCTAAAGATTAGATGGGTAGATCACATAACTAATGAGGAAGTATTGAATAGGATTGGGGAGAAGAGAAGTTTGTGGCACAACTTGACCAGAAGAAGGGATCGGTTGGTAGGACATGTTCTGAGGCATCAAGGGATCACCAATTTAGTATTGGAGGGCAGCGTGGAGGGTAAAAATCGTAGAGGGAGACCAAGAGATGAATACACTAAGCAGATTCAGAAGGATGTAGGTTGCAGTAGGTACTGGGAGATGAAAAAGCTTGCACAGGATAGAGTAGCATGGAGAGCTGCATCGAACCAGTCTCAGGACTGAAGACCACAACAACAACAACAACATCAATTCGCTATTTTCTATCATTGATGAATCAATTTTAGCACATCAAAAATGCATTGAATTACTGCGTTCCTTACACGTGATGCTAGTTTTCAATACTTTTTCACACTTTTCTACACTTCCAATTGTCTAAAAGAGGGTTTTGACATGCACCAAAAAATTTTGCACTACTATTTTCTTCTGGTCTTCCTTTCTTGCTCCTTCTGCTCTCTTCTGAAAGCATACACAAAATGCTTTGTTTTTCTTTACAACTTCCTGCCTTATCTAACATTTCACTAGGGAACTTACCAGGGTTTCATAGTACTAGTTCTTCTGCAAAACTCTTTCTGCTGCTTCCACCACCATTGTTTTGAACATTCCCATTCCTCCTCTACTGACTGCATTTCATCCATTGATATGATGCTGTTTACTATTTTCTGATTTTTTAAATCTATTTTCTTTTAACTTCAACGTCCTTATCTTCCATTCCTTTCTTTCTGCCACTTTTTTCCTCTTTAATTCCACTGTTTATCACTACAAAAAGACAGTGATCGCTATCTAGGACATTGGAGGTGACAGTTCTTTTTGTGAATTGGTCACACACCATATAATCTATTACAGATTTACTCAATAAATCATCACTGTACCACATTTTCTTATGAATTTCTTTCTTCATAAAGCGGGTGTTGCCTACTGCTGTTTCATTCCTTTTAGAGAAGTCTAACATTATTGTCCTTCATCCTTCTCCTCCCCCATTCCTCCACTATCAATATGCTTCTCTTTCCTTGTCCACTTGTGCATTTAGGTATCTCATTATAATTACCTTCTGTCTAGTAGTTGTCCCTGCATTTCCTCTTCAAAAATCTTCCTCCTCTTTAGCAGAACACCCAGCTTTTGGGGCAAATATGTGCCCCTTTCACTTTCACTCTGCCTTTCATGATCCTTTCAGTTACTCCTTTCACCTCCTCTTTTAACCCTGCTCTCATAGCTAGTGTCACTCTTGTCTTCCTTCTTCCTCAATCCCACATGAGTACAGCCTTTGTCTACTCCCCAATTCTACTTCCTTTACTCTTCCACTAAATTTCTAACAGTCCTAGAATAGAATATCTAGTCTCCTTCTATTTGTCAAGTACACCACTTCCTCACCTTCCCAGTCAGTGTCTGTGTGTTCAATGTATTAACTCTTAATCCTTGGGAACAGATGGATCATCTTCTACTGTTTCCATTCACTCACAGCTTGTTGCATGTATGACAGTATGCATTTTACCCACTATTGGCTTGCTGGGCCTGTAATAGCTGGATTTCTTAATTGAGTTTTCTCTCTGATGTCTTTGGTCAATAGGAGGTATTTTATTTCCCTCGTACCTATCAACAGCAAGGAGCTGCAGATGAGTATTTCCCAATCCACCACTTCGTGACATACTTTCTATAGTTAAGGCTCCTCCTAAAAATATTCTTACAATAATATGGATAGAGTTTTCTTTCACAGTGCAGCAGGGACTGTTACAGTGAATACCAAGGGAAAGGGTGCTGAACGTATCCAGTATAAGTTCATAGGCTTCCATGGCCAGTGTCATTTTGGATAAAATAATTTTGGGTACTGAGTGTCATTGCAACTATTACAACAGCTAAACTGCCAATGTTTTGACAGACTTGAGACAGTGAATTGCCCTGAAGAGGACCACAGCAGTTACATTGATGCAGCACAGTATTTTATGAAACAAAATGTATCCAGTGTTAGGGAGACAGAGCTTTATTTTATGTAGAGATCTAGCACTAATCAAGACTTAAAAATGAAATACAAACAATATTACACAATTCTTCAGTCATCAAAGGACCATACACCATGTACTATGCACAAAGAATTCAAAATTCCAAGAGCAAGACAAGAAAAATTTGGAGCACTATTAAGCCTGAAATGAATAAATACTGTTAAACTCCATTATAACAGTAGTACTCAAACAAATGATGTAACATTCACATCACTGGCCATTAAATTCAATGAACTCTTCCTAATAGCAGTTTAACAAAAGAGAGGCAAAAAATGGTCAATCAAAGGCAGATCCATTAGATTTAGTTAGATTGCACTGCATATCCCTCCACAATAAATCAGTTTTGCTAAATTATCAGTTACAGAGATCACAAAAATCATCAGCTCACTAAAAATCGCTTGTTCTTCCAGTTATGATGGCATTCAACCAAAGTGCTAAAATCTTCTGCAGCCTTTGAGCTGCTGTTGTAATGAGTCAGTGAGCTAAGACATATTTCCTGAGAGGCTGATATATATGGTAGAAACACCTATTTATGAAAGTGGAGATATGTAACTGACTTTTAATTATAGACCTATGTTCCTCCTTCCCCTGTTCTCAAAAACATTTGAAAAGGTATATTACAACAGAATACTGAACCATCTTTGAGAACATCCTTCTAATAGGACCTGAATTTGGCTTCCATAGAGGCTTTTATATTTAAAAAAAAAAAAAAAAAAAAAAAAAAAAAAAAAAAAAAATCAGTATATAATCTCAAGAAATAAGCAATAAAAATTACTCTGTTGGCATTATCCCTGATGTTGCCAAAGCTTTCAGGTGTGCATATTGGCATATTGTAACATTTCGCAGGTCAATAAATCATTCAGGAAGTCACATCAGTTGATGATAAAAACAAACAACAAGAAGCAGCCACAAGAACTGAAAAATTTAATGTGAAACTGGACCTGGGCATTTGTGTGTCATGCACTAACAACACAAAGATGATATGAACAAAATGAATTTTGAGTGGAAATGTGACGAGAGTGGAAGAAATGCCAGATAAAGAGCATGAATTGTAATTACTTGTAGGGAATTGCAGTTGAACGAGATTGGGAAATTTATCATTTACATGTTGTGGTAAATTTGATGGCCAACATAAAAGATGAAGTGTATGTGAAACTAGCCAGGGGTTTCACAGATCTACTGAAAAGAAAAAAGAAAAATCAACAGCATACCAGGTATGGAAGGACTGAATATTGGTGAGTGGATGTGGAGACTTGAAAAGTTGACCTATGAGTTGCATCAGTCTGGCATTAGATGAAATGAAACACCTGATGAATTCTTGTATAAGTAGGGTATGCTGCCATCAGTAGCTAACCAATGGGTTTATTATGGTTTAAAGCTTGAGGCAAGCTCAGTGAACAGGGTGCATCAAAATACTGAACCACAGTCAAAATTTTTCTTTACTAGACAATGGATACAAGCCCAGATTTAGCACATCCAACAACATATTTAACACAGTTCAGCAGCAATCTGAGAGAAGAGCAACAAAATGCCATCAAATACACGCTACATTATTTGCAAGGTATTACAAATGATGTACTGATCTGCACTAACTGCAAGTTTGGTACGAAAATTGGAATGTATATCACTGCAGATATGGGAGCTTGCCAAAATATACATACAGTACAGCTGCAGGAAAAGCTAAGCTTTCACATAAACATTGCTCTCTTTTTGCATGTCTTACCCATTAAGACATATCAAACACAAATGTGTCAGTGAAATTTTAAATGATGACATACATATCTAGTCTTCTGGGCCCAAATTTTTTCTAAGTGGGTGGTCCTCAAATTGTTAAGCTCTGAATCAGAGTCAAATGCCTCCAAGGTGTCAGCTCAGTTGAGACCTTTTGTATTATCTTTGTTCTTCTTTGAGTCAGTGGCAGTTGTTATGGAGACGGTACGAGAAGAAGTTATGGAGTGGTTGATATGAAGTTGTTGTGTTCAAATGTATGGATTGTGTCAGAATGGAGACAGATTTGTGAAATTGTAGTGAAATATGAAATGATTAAAATAAAAGGAATGATGAAGAAGTTTAATCACACAGTGTCTAAACTGTCAAACCTACAAGAGCTTGACCATACCACCTAGACAAAAGTATTGTTTTCAGTGAGACATGTTTTCTACAAGCAATGACATTGGCAAGAAGCTATAAGAACCAGATGAGTACATTTTATTTTAATTATTATTTTGATCCTCCTCCTTGCCTAAAATGGCTACACTGAAGTAACAGAGGGTAGGATGGTAATACTCTATAAGTTCTTCTCAGCAGCTCTTTACATAGAGCCTGTTGACAGTACACTAACTTCCTTATGACGTTTATTGTCAACAGTCAACCACAGTTTGAAAACAACAGTAACATTATTAAGTACAATGTGTGTGTGTGTGTGTGTGTGTGTGTGTGTGTGTGTTTGTGTGTGTGTGTTATTTCATAGAAGTAGCCAATTGTAACTGCTTCTGACTGTCAATGTATAACTTGACTCATTTGACATCTCACTTAGGTTCAAAGTAACTCACAAAAATAAAGTGGGAGACACAGATGTACTCAATGAATTTGAAAAAGTGGTGAAAAACCACTAAGTAAAGGATGTAAACTGTACTGGATAGGGAATGAGAGGGGAAGAAATGGAGTGGCAATAGTGGTCAGAGAGGGTCTGCAGGAGGAGGTGGAAGGTATCAATGATCGAATGATAAAAGCCAGAGTACGAGTGAAAGGAAAAAGCATTGAAATCATCCAAGCATATGCCCCACAGGTGGGGTGTACAAAAAAAGAGAAGGAGGAATTTGAAGATGACATGCAAAAGCAGCTAAATGGAGGTAATCAGATTATAATAGGGGACCTCAATGCACATGTTGGCACAGACAGGAAAGGATTCGAGGAGATAATGGGACCAGAGGGCTGGGGGAACCGAAATAGAGAAGGAAAATTGTTGCTGGAATTCTGCAAGAGGAATGGGCTGGCAATCGCAAATTCCTGGTACAAGAAGAGAAGTAGCCACAAAATAACTTGGTACAGTGGAGACTGGTCCCAAACTTCAGTAGTAGACTATGTACTAGTGGATAGGCAGATGGTGAGCAGCCTCACAGATGTTAAGGTCATTCCATCTGAGGCCTTAGACAGTGACCATCGGCTGTTGGTAGCCACCCTGAGAGAGAAAAAAGATAGGAGGGCAACAGATATACAGGAGAAAAGGTTGAAGACATGGATGCTGAAAGAGGATGAACGGAGGACCCAGTACCAGACACTGATCAGGAAGAAGCTGCCAAAGGAAGATCAGAGAACAGTGGAAGAAGAATGGGGAGATTTTAAGAGGGCTCTAGTTGAGGCAGCTGAGTCTGTGTGCGGAAGAACTAGCACAAAGAGGAGAAGTAAGGAAACCCCATGGTGGAACAACATATGCAAAGAGGCAGTACTTCAAAAGAACAAAGCCTTCAGAGAATGGTTCCAGACCCGAACAGAGGAAGCTAGGGTAAAATATAAGGAAAGCAAGAAAGCGGCACAGACCATAGTAAGGGCGGAGAAGAAGAAGTGGATGGAAAAATGGACAAGAATGTTAGAAGAGGACAGTGAAGGGAACAAAAAAGTACTTTACACCATGGTAAGAAATAAGAGGAACGACAGAAGCGAGTGCCTGAGGATCATGGATAATAATGGAAGAGTTGTGGAGGAAATGCATGAGCTCAAAAAGATTTGGAAGGAGTACTTTGAAGATCTGTTGAATGCTGCCAAGCGGGTAACTAACAGGGATGGAGAGCCTAAAGCAGCAGACGATTATAATAGTGGGGAAATTGATGATCTAACTTGGAATGAAGTGGAAGAAGCCATAAAGAGGATGAAAGGGGGCAAGGCACCAGGTTGGGACGAAGTAACAGTGGATATGATACGAGCAGCAGGAGAAGTAGGAACCCAGTGGCTATACAGAGTGCTGAGGGTGGTGTGGAAGGAGAACAGAATTCCTGAGGATTGGAAGAAAGGAATTATAGTCCCGATCTTCAAGAAAGGGGATAAAAGGAGATGTGAGAACTATAGAGGAATCACCCTGCTATGCCACTGTGGAAAAATCTATGAAAAGATCCTGGAGAAGAGAATAAGAAGCAGTATTGAAAGTAGACTGCAAGAGGAGCAGTATGGTTTCAGACCGGGAAGATCAACAACGGACCTCATATTTGCGGTAAGGCAACTGCAGGAAAGGCACTATGAGTACGGGAAGGACTTAATCATGGCCTTTTTAGATATTGAGAAGGCGTATGACAGTATCTGTAGGGACAAGCTCTGGGATGTGCTGAACGCAAAAGGGATAGATGAAGAGATAACACGAAAAGTCAGAAAAATATATGAGGGAAGTGAGAGTTGTGTGAAAGTGGGGAGGGAACGTACTGAATGGTTCAAGCTGGAAAATGGGCTGCGACAGGGAAGTGCACTTTCGCCTTTATTGTTTATTATTGTTATGGATGAAATCCTACAGCAAGTATCAGATGCAATTGGAGATCATAAAATGAAAGCAGTGCTTTTTGCCGATGACCTGATGTTATGGGGAAATTGCGAGAAGGAGGTGCAAGAGCAGTTAGATGTATGGGAGGCAACGGCAGCACAATATGGAATGCATTTCTCTGCAAAGAAAAGTGAAATAATTGTCACAACAAGGAAGAAGAATAGGCCAAATGTGGATATAACTTGTGGAGGGGAAAAACTACAAGTGGTAGAGAACTTCAAGTACCTGGGAAGCATGATTGAAAGTAAGGGGGGAAACGCAATGGAAATAAATGAAAGGTGCAGAAAAGCAGGGCAGTTCTACAAATGCATTAGGGGGCTTATTTGGAGCAAGGAGGTGCCACAGAAATCCAAGGGAATTATATACCGAACCTACTTTGTCCCCATATTGACATACGGAAGTGAGACATGGGTAATGCACAAAAGCGACAAAAGTAGAATACAGGCTAGCGAAATGAAGTTCCAGAGGAGCAGGTTGAGTGTAACGAGACGAGACAGATTGCGAAATGTGTATGTGAGGGAAAGAATGTGTATGTGAGGGAAAGACTAAAGGAGGAACCAGTACAGGACAGGATAGAAAAATCAAGACTGCAGTGGTATGGACACATGAAGAGAATGGATGAGGGAAGAATTCCAAAGAGGATGTTTGATCTGCAACTGGAGGGGAAGAGGCCCAGAGGAAGACCAAGAGATAGATGGGTGAAGGGAGTGAAGGAATGTGTGACGAGAAGAGGAGAGAACTGGACGAAGGTGGAAGAGGGGGAATGGTGGAAAGACAGAACACGATGGAGAGACTTGTGTTCCCGACAGACCCAGCCAGTGGCTGGAAACTGTCCAAGATGATGATGATGAATATTTTGCTAGTTCTTTACTAACACAGGCCAGCTGTGATTTAATTAAGGCAGATTCAGGAATTACTTTGTGTTTTAGGTGTGTATCAGAGTGAAACACTAGCAAACACATGGGAATAGAGCTTGATGACTGCAATTCCCCAGTTAAAAAAAAAAAAAAATAAAAATATATATATATATATATGTTTCCAATGTCTTACTGACACTTGGTTAATCAGAAATACGGCACTAGAGGAGTTCCAAAAGAAAGAGGGGTGAGATCAACCACAACAGTTTTTAAGGAAATATCCTGGCATTTACATGAAATGTTTAGAGAAAAACGGGGGAACCTATGACATAATTGTGGAAAGGAAATTTTAACCTGCTCCTATGAGATACAGTCATAATAAATGTTCCTGCTGCAGATATCTTTATAAGAAACAAGACATGTATGGAAAATTGTGTTCAAATATTGCAAAATATATTTTGTTGGTTTTGTTGATATGAAGTGTGCTCACCTTAGAAGAATTGATGCATTTCATGTTCTTGCATAAAAACATATTTTCACAGCTAATTGTCAGAGACCTCTTTTCATAGTAGTCCCATTCATGGTATGGGAATAGGTGGCCAGATAAGCCACTGTTACTGTCTGCAAGCAAACAGAGTTTCTCATCTTCCCTGGAAAATAATAAGTAGATATATATAACATTCATTGCTGTAACTGAAGCAGAGCAAGTAATTCATTGTTATGAAGAAATTGAACAGCTAGAGAACACAGATGGCATCCATTTATAAAGTGAATAATATGAGCTACAAAATGAAATGTGTAAAAAGTCATTATTAAGAAATAAATTGTTCACAACAGACTGGACAGTAACACAGATATGAACACAATACTGAATCTTCTACTGAGGGCCAATGAGTCATTCTTTTGATACAAACAACCACTGCAGAAGAAACTTAATGACAAATGATAAAAGCCACAACAAATTTTGGAAATATAATGCAACTGACGTGAAATATGTGATACTATTACCTCATTAGCACTGTACAAACTATGGCACATAAGCAAATAATGCTACAATTATCTTGCATCATTTGTAAATAGCACACAGACAACAGTATATTTCAAAGAAGATAAATAAGATGGCAGCCAGTGCTTGTCAGAGTGACAGAAGGAAACTGTGACAGCCAACTTGTTGAAATGGCATCAGTGCATTTGTGTGTCCAGTATTGTTCTTCACAGGCACACACAAACATCCATATCAGGCCCCTTGGAACCGAAACTGTGCATGTGCACAGAAATAATATCTCCATTAACAGAGTATTGAAAAGCCCTTGATGGGAGCAAACAACAGAAGGAGAAAATTTAATGCTATAATTTGAAATAAACTTCGCAGGTCATTTCCACAAATCAAGATTTACACTAAGCTGATGGTAGAAATGTAGAGGAGAATCAATGCTACAACTGCAGGTAACATGAGCTCAAATCAGTATCTATAAACAAAGTCAGTATCACAATCAAGAACATGCAGAAAATTCCAAATCCAGAAAGCAAAATAATATTTTTTTGTGAATTGGTGTACAGAGGCTTCAAGAACAAGGTATGAACTGTCAACCTGGCCACCAGGCAATGTGTTTATTTCCTGTAGTAGTCTCTCTAGGGGACAATGCCTTGTTGAAGCACTGATCCTGCTGTAGTGCAGCTACTGGCAGGGTCTCCCATACCAGAAAGGCATCAGCACTTGAAGTGGACAAAGAGTGTCCCACAACATCCCTCCCATATCCATTACAACAGTCCTTCCTCAATTCCCCAGATACCCAAACCAAGATGTGACGCAATCTGTGTCTAGGAGTGCATAGCACATGGGCCGATATGTCATTTATGGAGCCTCGTGGATACCCAACAACCTCCCTAGGTAATTAACCTTGCACTGCTTGGGGCTCTGTGCCCTTGACGAATAAATCCCCAATTCTTGTGGGGCCAAAATGGAGAACAAAGAACAAAATAAAACAAAAACTGAAGGATGTGATGAGTCTTCAAACACACAGTGTTTGGGCTGGAACTGATGGAATCTGTTTCTACAGCTGGATCAGGTGACAGGCACGTCCAAGTAGTGGAACTTGTCACTGAGAGGTGAAAGAAGGGGGTAGTCAGACCTACCTCTAAGCCAGGGAACAAGAGAGGGAAGAATCTAATACTCTCACTTCTCAGGATAATCAGATAGATAAAAGCTGAGGCAAGAAATAGGGAAACAGACCCATAGTGCTGCAGGAATGTGGTTATCCAATAGGGATACCCACCTGTCAACATGACCTAGCAGCAGATTGTTCAGACGGATCTCTTTGAGAAGAAAGGGGAGGAAGCAAGCACAGGCCCCCAATTCAGGTCGGTTTACATGGACAAAGACTCTTTGTCTGTAAGGATATGAAATTGGTGACCTGTCTTATGTAGATGGTGCGAATCTTCAAGACCACAAAGATGTCAATTTTGGTACTGAAACAAGGGTACTTCTCCAAAGATTCTCTTCAAGAAGGTATGACCACAGAAGGTCTCAACACAGGACTGGAGGGTAATCAGTCAAAAGGTTATATTGGTCAGGCAAACCCTTGTGGTGTCTGTCTGTGAAAAATTCCTGAGGGTAATGCAAAAACAGGACCTGAAAGTCTATTCAGGATTCTTGCAGGTTATGATGAGGATAATCAGATACATCAGAAGTGACCATAGCTCCAAGCTGGAGACTACAAGTGTTGTAAATAAACCTCCAACACAGTAAAAGGGCAACAGCTGTCTGAATCATGTACCAGGAGGCAAGAGGTGGATGTGAATGTAGGCTTTCCCGGTGCATACTGCTGATTAAATCTTATTGGTCTTCCATCTGGGTAGCTGCGTCAAAAATCTATGACATTTTGATGCAGCTACCCAGATGGAAACCAGAAGATGATGAGAATGACACTCATCAAAACATCGCGGATTTTCAATGCAGCTACCCGGATGGAAGCCTGAGAAGTTTTCATCAAGAGGGGATGTGGCTGTGGTCCAGGGATCCTGTTTATATAAAAGAGACATTTCAGGCATTGGAGGAACTGAAGGTAAGTTTATTTGTGCTAGAAATCTAAAGAACTCCAAAACATGCATTTATGTAAAGAACTGAATTTCATGCCAATGGTTACCTTTTGTTCCAGGGACTTAGTGACATCATTATGAAACAGAGTGAGGGAGGAAATGCAAGGGTAATTGTATGGGCCTCAACTTACCTTCTGATGACAGTACTCCATCTCCTGGAAGTGACAAGACTAGTAGACAGCTGCTAACAGAAGAATGAACAACTGTTGGTTAGTTGTGATAACAATGCCCACAACCTGGTGTGGGGAAGCAGCAATAGCAACTTGAAAACCTTGAACACAACAATAGGGAATTTACTTTCAGGAATAGAAGATGGGAAAAAGTACCTGACATAACTTTTGGGTCCACTCTAATGGGTAGGCATTAGAGCCATTCTTATCTGAGCACATGTATGTTAAGTTAGAGATTGAAAGTGGGTGTTAAACAGACCATTGCCTATAGGAATCCTAGGAACACAGACAGAGTCTGTTATAGAAAGATCTCAACTTCTGCTTATCTGAAGTCAGATCTTCAATAAGAAATCCAGTAGATCCCGAGGAAATGGCAGACACACCAACATCCTCCATTACAAACTCATATTTCGAAAACTGTCCAATCACCAGGAAGTGCACAAACAGAAATATACCCAGGAAAACCAACAATCTGGAAGTGCAAGGAAAACTGGTAAGATAACTTTTCAAACTTGCAATAAGGAAAGGACAATGCAAAAAATATCTTGAAGCCCTGACAAAATACAACCATGTGACTAAGCAAGCAAAACTATCATTCTAGAAGATTCAGCTACTGTACCAGATTTTCATCCTCACCAGAAAATCAACTAATTAAGGAGGAAGATGGTGAGTATACAAGGATGGCATATGAGATGCTGGATGTGCTCCTCAGGACTCATTTCCCTCAATACACTCTGGCAGACAATACAAAGAGATTCAGTCGCTGAGAGGCACTGCTTTGCAGGTAATCAAAGGGAGAACTGGGAAGCTCCCAGAAAATGTGTAAACTTCAAAAACATTCAGTGGGCAGTGGGATCATTTCAACCATTTAAGTCAATAATCCCACATGGAATCAATTAACAGGAGAGAGATTAATTATATTCCTACAAAGACTGTTTAGGATCAGCCTAACATCAGGAACGATTCCCAATGCTTGGAGGATAGTGAGGGTTGTTTTCAGTCTGAAGCCAAAGAGAACTTATCACACCAAGACTAAGGATATGAGACCAATCAGTCTGTCCTCCTTTCTTCCAAAGACATTAAAAAAATGTGTGCATTAGGGAAAAGAAGTTAACTGAGGTTCCTCTGCATGTGAACTAACACACATATCAACCAGACACATAATGAGAAACAGCACTTCACCAACTTGTTGGGAAGGTGGTAAAAGTTCTAAAATTTCACGACATCGCTCTTTGTATCTGTCAGGACATCAGAGGCCTTTTTTTCTTCAGTGGCTCACATTTAATGCTGTGTATCTGATTAGCTTTGAAGGAATAGATGTAGTCACTTTTTCTGTCAGCCTGCGGTTCTCCTGCTCTAGAAGCTCAACACCAGCTTTCAATCTACCGAATCTGATTTACAATTTCCTGACTGAAACATGGCCCATTTGGACACTGTCTAGGTCAGTTTGTTCATTAAAGAGTAGAAAACTTCTTCACTTCTTGAGAGCAATTGACAATGTCATCATAGAATGCCAAAGTGATTCCACAATCATATTCAATGGTAGGTAAGAATAACGTGATATGGTGTTCGTTGGCACGACTGTCAAGGTGCTAGCATTCACTTGCTGTGACATGGCATTGTCTTCTGTCTTCAGTTATTACTGCAGAGAATCATACCATTTTGGCTGCTTGCCTCCAGAATTTTCTCAATAAGAGGCAGTTGACTGACAACCCCACAGGTGGTCATGGCTGTGGCTGACAGGGATGACATCGGGTAGCTGGCAGATCCTGATGCAGTACTGTGTCCCACCTGCTGCTGCTGCTCTAGTTTGCGGTGCCACTAATACGACGTGGTTGCTGATGCAGAATGCATCACATACTCGATCAACAACTGCTACTACACACATGTGATGAGTGAATCCACTTCAAAATTTAATGAAAGAGAAGCAGTGGTTGGGAAGGGAGTGATACAGAGTTGTAGCCTATCCCCAATGTTATTAGATCTGTATCTTGAGCAAGCAGTAAAGCAAACAAAAGAAAAATTTGGAGTAGGAATTAAAATCGACAGAGAAGAAATAAAAACTTTGAGGTTCACCGATGATATTGTAATTCTGTCAGAGAGAGCAAAGGACATGGAGTATGGAAGTGAAACGTGGATGATAAATAGTTTAGACAAGAAGGAAATAGAAGCTTTTGAAATGTGGTGCTACAGAAGAATGCTGAAGATAAGATGGGTAGATCACATAACCAATGAGGAGGTATTGAATAGAATTGGAGAGAAGAGAAATTTGTGGCACAACTTGACCAGAAAAAGGGATCGGTTGGTGGGGCATATTCTGAGGCATCAAGGGATCACCAATTTAGCATTGGAGGGCTGTGTAGAGGGAGACCAAGAGATGAATACACTAAACAGATTCAGAAGGATGTAGGTTGCAGTAGGTACTGGGAGATGAAGAAGCTTGCACAGGATAGAGTAGCATTGAGAGCTGCATCAAACCAGACTCTGGACTGAAGACCACAACAACAACAACAACAACAACAAAGTCTACGAATATAACTGATAACACATTGCTCTACTAAACACTTCAGGCATATGTTATTTAGAACACTGACTGTCAATAACAAATTATTCCCTAAAAAAATGACAACTAAACCAGGCACTATTATATGTGGTGATGGTTGTAGCAGCCACCTTACAGTATACACAAGTGTCCTGGAAATATATACACAGATAGGATGTTACGTAAGTGCCTGAGACCAACAGCAGATGTGAATCAACAAGGTTACTTGTGTTGAATTTGAAGAAATTGTGTAAAAATGGCGTACACCATGATAATAATAAAATGTTAAGAGATTTGTGCGTATTTGAGGGTGAAGATAATATGCTATTATGCTTAAAAGCATACATGTGTTTCAATACATCGATTGCATGTAAATGCTTAAAGATGAATAAATAAATAAATAAAAAGTATTAAATGATTCATCAAATCAGCATTTAGAAGGTTATAAAACCACAACTATATCTATATGACCACTCTGTGATTCATAATTAAGTGGGGTACTTACATCCAGTGAAGGCTGAGGCGAGAATGCTGATATATTGCTGTAAAGGGTCTGCATCTGAACAAATATGTTTCCTTTGAATGCCAAGGCTCTATGGGAGGTAATGTTTGACATGGATAGAATGGCACTGTCAAAATGAAAACACTATTGTCTGTTAGTATGTGTACTGTGAACTGAAGCATGCAGCTGACCCTTGGCAAGGAAGAGGTCAATATCAAAGAAAGTGGCTTAGGATTTGGAATAGAACCACATAAGATTTAACTGGGAGAGTATATTTATAGATTCCAAAAATTTTACCAGGTCAGCCTCACCATGAGTCTATATGGCAAATATGTCATCAATCTATCTAAACCAAACCAGAGGCTGAAGGCTTATGGATCCCAGGGAAGCCACATCCAAGTGACCCATGAAAGGGTTGGCGTAGGAAGGAGCCACCCTGTTTCCCATGGCCATGACCCTGATCTCTTTGTGCATCTGTTCCTCAAAGGTGAAGTTGTTGTTGATAAGTATATAGTTGATTGAAGTGAGCAAGAAGGACATCACAGGGGTGGAATCAGCTGGGTGTTGACACAGGAAATGTTCCTCAGAAGACAGATCATGTAAATGGGTGATGATAAAACAAAGGGAGGTGGCATCAATGGTGACAAGCAAAAAGAATGGTGGGAATGGGTCCCCTGACCCAGGGTTCTGGGTGACTTTTCTGAACCATCCCCATTTCCTACACCTCATCAGTTGTTTTTCATCACCACACTTCCTTCCCCTTCAACCTTTCTGCCAGAAAAAGGAGACACTGGCTCCAAAAGCTTGCAGATTTCCCTTTCAATATATGTGTGTTCCCCTGCCACCACGTAGTGAGCAGATTTTTTTATCCATCCAATTATATTATAACTAAAAACAAAGATGATGTGACTTAGTAAACGAAAGCACTGGCAGGTCGATAGACCTGCCAGTGCTTTCGTTTGGTGAGTCACATCATCTTTGTTTTTAGATATATTTTTCCCACGCGGAATGTTTCCCTCTATTATATCCAATTATATTATAAGTATTTTGTTGAATTGACACCTTTTATATTTGCGCGATTTATTGTGTAATCAACATTTAACAGATTACTTTTAGTACTCAGGTGGATGACATCACACTATACATTGTTTAGAGTCAATTGCCAGACATCTCATCTAAAGTTCTAAAGCATTTTGTAACTGGTTTCAATCTTCTGATGACTTTACTAAACAGTGAATGACAGCATCATGTGCAAAAAATCTAAGAGGGCTGCTCAGATTGTCTCCTCAATCATTTACATTGATTAGGAACAGCAGAGGGCCTATAACACTTCTTTGGGGAATGCCAAGTATCACTTCTGTTTTATTCAATGTCTTTCCACCAATTAGTAGGAACTGTGATATTTCTGTCAGGAAATCACACACCCAATTATCCAGCTGAGACAATACTTCGTTGGCACACAATTTGATTAGAAGATGCTGGTGAAGGATGATGCTAAAAGCCCTCTGCAAATCTAGAAATATGGAATACATTTGAGATCCCCTGTTGATAGCACACTTTACTTCATGTGAATAAAAGGCTAGTTGGGTTTAACAAAAATGAAATTTTCTGAATCTGTGCTATTTGTCAATAGATCATTTTCTTTGAGGTAATTTACGATGTCTGAACACAGTATATGCTCCAAAATCCAACTGCAAATCAATGTAAGTAATATGAGTCTGTAATTAAGCAGATTACTCCTATTTCCTTTATGGACCACTGGTGTGATCTATGCAACTTACCAATCTTTAGATAAGGATCTTTCATCAAGAAGGCTATTGTACATGGTTGCTAAGTATGGAACAACTGTGTCAGCATATACTGAAAGGAACCTAGTTGGTATACAATCTGGATGAGAGGATTTGCCTTTATTAAGAGATTTAAGCTGCTTTGTTACACTGAGGACATCAACTCTGAAGTTACTCACATTGACTGCCAATCTTGATTCAAATTCTGGAGTATTTACTTCATTTAATTTGGTGAGGAAATTTCAAACAACAGTGTTTAGTAACACCACTTAAGTGGCACTGTCATCGGTAACATTACCATTGCTACTGCGCAGTGATGGTATTGATAAAACCAGAATCTCTTTGGATTCTTTGCCAGATTTTCAGATGGAGCTTCATTGTGGAAACTATTAAAAGCATCTCATATTGAATTGTGCACCAAATTTTGAGCTTGAGCAAAACATTGACAGCCTTGGGGATATTGCTTTCTTTTGAATTTGGCATGCTTCTGCAACTGTGTTCTGGCCTGTTTTGTGTACCATGGCAGACCAGAACCATTTCATATTAATTTATTTGTTATATATCTTCCTATTTGCTCAGGATTATCTGTTGCTAAGAGGTCAGGTATGTTTTCAAAAACCATTCACACTTTGAGTGGGCTGCTGAACTACGTGCTCAAAATAATCTTTGGAGAAAACATTCAGTATGATTTCAGACAGCATTTTACACCACCACCAATTTTAAACATATATTTTCACCAACATATCAAGGATGGATTGAAGTCACTGCCAACTGTAATTTTATGAGTGGGATATCTATTTGAAATGAGACTGAAGTTTTCTTTGAAACATTCAACAACTGTATGGCCTGAATTGGGGGATTGATAAAACAAACCAATTATTAATTTATTCTGATTGTCAGCTGTAACCCTAACCCACCCTAACTCACAGGAACTATCCTCTTCAATTTCATTACAAGGTAAACTACTCCTAATACCAATAAATATGCCTCCAAAGATGGTAACGAATCTGTTTTTTCTGAACTCCATTGGGACCTTTGTAAAAATTTCAGCTGGCTTTAGCCAGCTTTCAGTAGCTATAACAGTTTCAACTTAAGTGTTTTTTATTAGCACTTGGAGCTCAAGTTCTTTCCCAAAACAGCTATGACAATTTACAACTAAAATACAGTCAGAGCCTCTGATTCAGATGCTCCACACAGCTACAAGTCCGTATCATGGGCCATGGGATTGCATTATATTCTATCCCATTTATATTGAATGAAGGATGAGACATTATGTAACAATATGTTAACAGTCCTTTTTCATGGCCTTATCATTTACCTTTGATACCGTCCTGTCTCCGAGTCTCGTTTGGATACTGGGAGTAGTCTGTGTTTTCTGAGAGTTGGTTACCAGCCATCTGCTCAACCCACTTCTAGGAGGACCAGGATTTTCCTTCGGGGTTATCTCCCTTAGCCGATATGTTCTGGTTATTTAAAGGTGCCAGAAATAAGTTCACCTTTCATCATCTTCCATTGGCTTTGTAGTCTGTATCCATTATGTGTCATACATTGCCTAGGGATCTCACGACTCATGCCTTCTCGGATGTGTGAGTAGGGTCTGTTGGCAGAGCTGCATCGAAATCCTTGAGGTCTTTTTGATTTCTCAAATTTCAGTGGGCATTTCCCAGAGTTTTGTTTCTGCAAAGAGGTATCGGCAGCCTGAGCAGACTCCGAGGCCCTTTGCCAGCCTTTGATCGTTGGAGAATAGAAAAGAGAAATGAACAACACCCTCAGGCCTCGAAACCTAATACCACTGGGGTTGAAAGAGTAAGAGTTGGCCAAGGGAGGCTGATAGTGAAGAAAACAGAAGAAGCCTGACACAAGTAAGTGGAAGTAATGTCATACTAAGCTAAGGGCCAATGTGGCTGCCACCCACATACTCCCAAGACAGGAATGGTGCTACACCGACTGCTACATCTCTTCAACAAATGTTGGAAGAAGAAGAGTATTCCCAAAGACTGGAAAACAGCTAGAGTGATATCAATTTTTAAAAAAGGAGATAAAAGCCTATGCAGTAATTACAGAGGAATAAGTTTACTGGACTCATTGTACAAGGTGTATGCTGAGATTATAAATACAAGACTTAAAAACATAGCAGAGGCAGTTCTGCATGAGGAACAAATGGGTTTTAGGAAAGGATGATCCACAATAGATGCAGTTTTTATTCTACAGCAAATAATAGAAAAACAGAGAGAGAATAATATAGAAACACACATTGCTTTTATTGACTTTAAAAAAAGCTTTTAACAATGTCAATAGACAGTACTTTGGGAAATAATGATGAATCGCGGATATCCAAAGCATGTACTAAATGTGATAAAAAGTTTATATCAAGACACAAATATCACTCAAGATCTCAATGGTAAAACAACTAATGAGATACCAACTAACAAAGGGGTACGACAAGGCTACTGCATCTCTCCAACTTCATTCAACATCTACATTAATGAAATAATACATATATGGAAATCAGAATTTCAGAAAGGCATCTACCTAGACAGGAGTAGTCTTTTAAATAATTTACTATATGTTGATGATGCAGTGATCCTAGCAGACAAGGAAGATGACCTGAATCTACTTGCTAGAACAAATAAGTGCAAAATTTAACATGGAAATTTCAAAAGAAGACACTAAGACAATGACCTTCATGGGGAAGGAACCAATCAGAACCAAAATAGTGACAGATCAGAAGATTTTAGAGTAAGTAAACCATTTCAATTACCTCAGATGTGGAATGACTTATGTCTACATCATAGATATTGAAATTAAGCTTAGTAAATTCAGCCAGGTATGCAAAACAATTCACAGAAACCTAAAAAACAAAACCAGGAAAGACACTCAAATTAAATTTAACAAAACTGTTGCAATTCCCACACTGCTCAATGGAAGTGAGAGTTGGATGATTACCCAGAAGCAAGAAAGTCGGATTCAGGCACAAGAAATGAAATTCCTTAGAGGTGTTAAAGGTTGCACAGGAGAAAACAGGCTAAGAAATCAAGATATTAGAGATGAACTGCAAATCTTAAGCCTCATTGATAAAATTTGAGATTACAGATGCAAATGGAATGAATGTCTACAAAGAATGGAGAGTGAGAGACTTCCCTTAAAGGCAAGAAATTATAAGTGTCATTGGAGAAGAGACCGGCAGAGATGGGTACCGTAACAGGCAATTCCTGCCTAATACCTGAAGAGAAGATGAAGATGATGATGTTAACAATGGTTCAGATGGCTCTGAGCACTATGGGACGTAACTGCTGAGGTCATCATTCCCCTGGAACTTAGAACTACTTAAACCTAACTAACCTAAGGACATCACACACATCCATGCCTGAGGCAGGATTCGAACCTGCGACCGTAGTGGTCGCGTGGCTCCAGACTGTAGCGCCTAGAACTGCTCGGCCACTCCGGCCAGCTGATGTTAACAGTCTATCAGGTAACTCTCAAAGGCGCATTATGCAAACTATACATACACACAGGAAGTAGTAATTTAATTATCAAGCCTCTCACCATACAAAGCATCTTTATATTCATGCTGCTGTAAATTAAGACGCAAGTAACAGTGTGCTCACAAAGATCAAGAGTTATTAATCCACATACAATACACACAAACAATGAAACAGTACAGTGAACAGTAGAACACATCTGGGGACAAGCACCTGCAACACTGTCCTTAAATAGGGAAGAGCTCCAGGAGATGGCATAGCAGTTGCTGCGCCATATGCACGAGTTGTTGGAGCCTCTGGTGGCAGGCCTACACAGATGCCAATAGCAGAACCTTTGAGTATAGAGTGCTGGCAGCCATACCTGTGGTGTGTATCCAAGTATGAATTATAGGGTTGTAGCATCCCTCATCCCTTGAGGAAAGGCTGTTCCTCCAATGTGGACATTGGGATGACTGTTGACACATCCATGGCATCTATGGTAGGTGGCACAGGTGATGATGGCAGTAGGAAGATTCTGGGCAGAATCTGGTGAGTGGGCTGGAGATGGCACAGCCCCCTCCACCCCCACCCCACTGAACATCCCCAGATGCTTGAGCAGAGGCTTTAGGGATGTCAGTGTTAAGGGCTGCAACAGTGCCAGCCATTGGGAGTGCAAATGTCAACAGAGCCTCAAAGGAAGGGGTGGCAGCAAGTGTCAAGGCACCAGACCGCAGAGGAGGGCAGGAGGCTGTGACACCTACAAGAAAGGCAGGTTTGCCCTGCAGCAAAGGCATCTTGCAAGACCTGGACAGATGGTGAGGGAGGAGGTGGAGATGGCAGTAGCATGTCTGTGGACCTCACTGTGGCATGAAGAGACAGCTGATAATGATGGTACACCACCCGTCTGTCACTGGGGTACACCATACAGAAGTGGCGGCTGGGGAAGCCATGGACCATGGCAGAAATCCACTTTGTTGGAAGCCAAACCCTCATGCCCAGACCATGGGGCTTGGAGCGAAAAAAATGAGGACCGCGTTAATGGACATAGGTGCAGCAGCATGAGCAGGAGGGGGAGGGTGTGGGGTTGGTGACCACAGAACATCCCAGCTGACTTCCATCTCCCACTGGTGTAAATCCGTAGGAACTCAAGAAACGCATTAAGGCATTGTCGGTGGAAGAGTCCATGATGTACTTCTCCAATGGAACCTTGAACATGCAGATGAGATGTTCCACTTCAACATTAGCTTGAAAATGGATAGGAGGAGCAGTCATGTGGCAAATGTCTTACGGGTGCAGAAATTGTAGAAGATCTGAGGCACAAATTGCGGACCACTATCTGTCACAAGTGTATACGGCAATCCTTCAATACAGAAAAGTGTGGAACCATAGCCACAGCTAGTGTCAAAGGCCAACTCACAAATATGGAAATTTAGAGAGGGTGCTGAGAACCAACAACAACCAATAAGAAGTATGGAAATGTCCCACAAAATCAACATGGACGCATTCCCACAGATATTTCAGTGCAGACCACGTAGAGAATAATGCACAGGGTGTTGCCTGTTGTTTAGCATACTGACAGCAGCTGTGACAAGGTACTTAATGTCACCATTGATGCTGGGCCAAAAACCATGCCAATGACTTGGTACACAAGACCCCCCAGTGTCCCTGATGTAAGAGTTGAAACACATCCTGTCAAGGCATGCCTGGGATCACAATGCTGGGTGACAGCCCACGTGCAGTTAAGAAAACAATACCCTCAAACACTGAAAGGTAGTGATGGAGCGCAAAATAGTTATGTAAAGAATCAGAAGCCCTGACCAGAATCCTGCCCAGCCAACCATGCTGAACAGGTGAGAACAACTTGGTACAAAACTAGATCAGCAGCAACAGGAGCTGTAATCCAAGAGCCTGTAATAGGAAACCATTTCATTGTACATTGCACCTCAACATCTAAGTGAAAACAAAGGAGGTCATCCTGACCAAAAGTAGGATCCAGCCCCATCAGAAGCTGGGACAGTACTACAGCATTGGTAAGCTGTGCAGTAGACCAAAAACATACTTCATAGCTGTAGCCAGACAGAAACAAGGCCCAACAATGGAGACGATGTCTTGTTGGGCAATGAGGCAGAAGGATTAAACAGTGAAACCAAAGGCTTGTGGTATGCATTGAGAAGATGGGACTTAGACTCATGCAAGAATACATGAAACTTTTGAGGGTGTACACAGCTGCATGCACTGCCTTTTCCAATTGAGAATAGTGCTGCTGAGTAGAGTTATGCATTTTTTTATCCATAAGCTATGAAACACTTGAAACATTCCTCCTAGAGATGTGCAAGAATGGCCCCAACACTAACTGGAGGCATCTTTAGGCAAGACCAGGTGGTGGGCAGGATGGAAGATAACCACACAAGGAGCAGAATGCAATTTAGATTTCAAAAGTGTGAATGCATACCCACGTGCTAGTGTTCACTGAAAATTAATGTCCTTGTGGAGGATGGACCAAGATGGCCACAGCCAGAATGAATTTGTGATAGTAGGCAATTTTCTCTAGAAATGCTTGGAGTTCTTTGACATTTGTATGGTGAGGCACAGCTGTGGCAGCTGCAATATGATGATGCAAAGGTAGCAAACCCCAAATACACAAATGACAGCCAAAAAAAGTGGGACTTGGCAATCATCCATGAATGCACCCTTCATGAAAATGTCATTGAGATAGTTACTGCACCCTGAAAAGGGCACTTCATCTGTTCCAGAAAATGCTGAAAATTGCTGGGGCTGTAGCCACATCAATCGGGAGGTGCCAGTATTGGTACAACCTGAAGGGCATGTTAATCACAAGGAGCCATTCTGGATTCTCATCCAATGTAACATGAAAATAGACTTCAGATAAATCATTTTAGAAAAAAATTGGCCAATAACTTGTCTTAATGGGGAAAGGGTAAGGGTAGATTGAGCATTAACAAACACTTTAAAGTCACAACAGAGCTAACGCTGTCTATTCAGTTTTTTAACAATCATGAGGTGGGTAGACCACTCACTTGAGATAATAGGCTGGATGACTGCCATGACCTCAGTCTGTCCAACTTAGATATCACTTGATCATGCATGGCCACCAGAATAGGGCATGCACAGAAGAAACGTGGCCATGGCATAGGTTTCAGGGTAATGTGGGCCATAAAATTAGTGGCATGACCTAACCCATCCACAAAAAATATAAGAGAACTCAGAATGTAAAGAATATAACTGCTGGTATTGAGACCTGGTCAGAAAAAAGTGCACTGCATCTGCAACAGGAAAACCAAAAGCACTGAAAGCATTCATACCAGATGAACTGTCGGTGTCAGTATCATCCTGAAACAAAACAAGCGCTGTATCATGTGTGAGATACAAAGGCGAGCGAGTGTGCTGGGACTTACCCCAGTTCACTGTCAGTAGTGCCACTTCACCTTAATGCATCTGCACTAAATAATAAAGCTAGAAAGCCAGAATTTGGTCAGAGTGTGCCTATGGAGCTCATAAATAATTGGTGCAAGTTTCAAAGCTAAAGAATGAAAATTACAACCAGAATCCACGTTTTTAAGAAAAATGGAAGGCACTAAAAACTGGACTTACAAACGTCAAAATTTGTTTTATGCTTCAGTTCACCCTAAAAATCGTAACTAAGAGACCACATTAAGCTATCTCTTACAGTTTTTGAGTAATTAAGTGAAAATCAGTTTTGTAACTAAAATATACCCAATTGTAGTAGATTAAGTACCTGTTATTTTAATAGTAGAGAATTTTGGTTACAGCAAATGACAAAACTTACTAAACTATAGAGCTATACCAAATTTTAGAACTTTAATAACAATAACATTCAATACAAGTTCTAGTAAAGGTATGATTCAGAGGTAACGATCTCCCATTAGTTCCACTATAAAAAGTTTTTATTCAAGTGAGCTGAAACTTTTTCTGTGCTTCCAAACAACTTACTTAAATACATGTAAAAATTAAGAAGATACTGAATTAATTCATAGCTTTGTTCTTAAAGCTTACATGTCCGACAAAGTGGTCGTTCACAGGCTGCTGCTGTGCACAAAAGGCAGATAACAGCAGATGTTCTCTCAGCCGTCTGCTGCAGCACATATATAAATACAGCTCAAGAGGCAGGTGAGAGATTAACTTTGCACTTAGCCACTGTAAGATCCACATCTGTTATATGTTGGATCACGCTCTGCCTCGGATGATGTCGGACTGTGACAAATCGCAAATTTGCGGTAAAAACGGATAGAGAACCCGCAAGGACTGTGTACCATCCTGGATCACTTAGGATTCTTTAAAGTGCCATCTGTGATAATTACAAATCTGCTTGGCAAGTGGCGACTATTATTTCCACTTTTATGGTGCGCATTTATTTCAAACATTCATTTGAGTATTATAAGTCAGGGCAAAAGACAATCTGGTAGGAACATACCATAGAGGTCATCTCTGAACTGCTAGTTATGGTATTTATGATAGAAATATATACAGTCAATTAAACATAGTGAATTTTAAAGTGTTGTACATGAGAGACTTTACTCAATATATGTACGAACTAGAACTTTATACTTTCATTTAAAAACATAATCCTGATCCCGCTAAGTAGCAGGAGAATAGGAACATTTCTTTCAGTGGGTTGAAACAGAATGTGAATGTGCAGACTGCAAACTAAGGTTAGTATGTTTTCCTTTGCTTTCTGGTTGACCACAAAATTAGTTGCCAGGCTCATGTGAGAAAGACAGCGAACAAACAATCGTCTTATTTAACCCGCTACCCCACAATCCACTACCAAAGAAGTCAAGAAACTAACCACTGATCTATACATAATGGGAACCGTAAATTACCCCATAATTGGAATATGTTGCTTGTTGTAATTCACTGACCATTGAGTAACAGGAGACAACACCAGAGATCAACATAAATTTGTAAGTTCAGCAATGTAACAGCTGCACCTAGGTCCACTTGTAGCCGGAGCACTTTGTCCATCACTCACACCTCAATAAACAGTTTGATAGTATGCATAAGAACTGGAGACACACAATTAATGTCCACGTCCATACCTGCAGGAGAAGGCTGGTAACAACAGACAGATGGTATATGTCCTTTTTTTCTTGTAGTTGTTGCAGGTTGCCCAGAGCTTAGGGCATGTGGCCCTGTCATGTTGCATGAGACAGTGTGAGAGTGCTGAGTGCTGCCAATGCTGAGATTGTTATGGTTGCTGTTGTTGTTTGGCACGTCACTGCCCAGTGTGCCAAGAAAGCCACATTTGTACTACCGCTGCATCATCCTCCCCCTGAGTACTAAATGATATCCAATGACCAGGAACAGGAGCCACTGCAGCAGTATCACATCAAGCCTCACTTTGAACATCAGCAGCATGAAACACATATAAGGATTGGGCAATATTTAACATTTCACCCAAAGACAGATTTTTGCACTGTAGTGAGTGTTGACACACCTCTTTATCTGGTACCAACCAAATGATGGCATCGCAGACCATAGAATCAGCACTGGGATCATGATGGGCATCAGTGACAAATCTGCATTTGCAACCAAGGCCAAGGAGCTTGACCCCCCAAGATCAGTATGACCGAAATGGCTGTTTACAACACTGATAGAACTCAACACATGCTGCAGTGATATGCATGTATTTACAGTGATAATTAGGCAACAACCTACACATTTCACTAAAACAAAGGTGACAGTGGTTCCTGGAGAAGATCTAACTGGCACAACAACTGCTAAACCTGAGAGGGGAATCAAAGATAGAAAAAAGCCAAATGCATCTTAGCATGAGTGACACCAAAAGTGAGGAAGTATTGTTGAAGCTGCTTCTCATAAGCTTCCCAGTCTTCAGCCACATCATTGTAAGGGGGGAATGACAGCAGATATGCTGACAGTGTGAGAGCCTGCATAGTCAGTGTGGCTGACTAGTTTGTGATGGCAACTGTAAGAGCCTGCTGTTACTTGAGGAGAGATTTGAGCATTGCCTCCATGGACATGAGAACTGATGGAACAACCTAATAGACTTAGCATATGGAAATGACCCCACTCATTGCCAATTATGTGATAATGTAAGATACAAGTAATATTGTGGCCACAAAGAACAAATGCCAATGACAGAATGTTTGAATGTAGTACACTGACTGACTTCCCCATGACCCGTATCCAAGTATGATCTACAGAGCTATATCAGGTGACAAATACTTTCAGCATTTAATGAAGTTATATCCAGGTTGAATGATTAAATAAATTGCTTAAAATACCATATATAGTAAAACCACATATTGATGTTCCAGCACTTAATGTTTTCCCACTTTTTATGTTCATTTTAGTTGGTCACAACAGAAGTCCTATGCTCTCCGCACAATGGTTTCCCATCATTAACAATTAATTCTGTGTTACAATATTGCCCACATTTTAAGTTTTGTCTGAAGCCATCATGACTTTTTTCATTGATTTTCACACAGATTTCTGCAATAAGAGAATCATATTCTTGCTCAAAGTTAGCCTTAGAACAAAGCAGAAAACACAAACTGTACACAAAACTACTGATCACATAATGTAGTGTTGGTGTGGTAAGATTTTCATTGTTGGCATGTGGAGTCATGGCTGCCTGCATTTTAGGTTTCCAGTGTTTGTAAGGGTGGGAAAGTATGATGAGTCATTGCCTTAATGAAAATAATGATCTAAAGATCATGACTCTAGTAGCAACCTTCCTTCTGCTCATTGTGGTGTATTACAACAGCTTTAATTTAATTTCATGTTCATGTTTGTTTGCACAAACAAATGCAGCTTTTGAAGATGACTGTCTCTGTAATGAGCTTTCACAAATAACTATTATTTCCACATGAAACACATTAATTAAAGCTTTCGGCCATAAGGCCTTTCTCAGCAGTAGACACACATACACACACGTGTGCAAACACACACACACTCACTTAAACGCAACTTGCACACACATCTGCAGTCTCAGAGAGCTGAAACCACACTGCGAACAGCAGCACCAGTGCATGATGGGAGTGGTGACTGGGTGGGGGTAAGGAGGAGGCTGTGGCGGCGAGGGATAAAGATAGTATGGTGGGAGTAGCAGACAGTGAAGTGTTGCAGTTTAGACAAGGGACGGGAGAGAAGGTGCATAGGGGAGAGGGGATAAGTAGCGGAAAGGAGAGAAATAAAAAGAAATTAAAAGACTGGGTGTGGTGGTGAAATGACGGCTATTTAGTGCTGGAATGGGAACAGGGAAGAGGATGGGCATGTGAGGACAATGACTAATGAAGGTTAAGGCCAGGAGGGTTACGGGAACATAGGATGTATTGCAGGGAAAGTTCCCAACTGCGCAATTCAGAAAAGCTGGTGTTGGTGGGAAGGATGCATATGGCACAGGCTCTGAAGCAGTCATTGAGATTAGGGGTATCATGTTTGGCAGCATGTTCAGCAACAGGGTGGTCTACTTGTTTTTTGGCCACAGTTTGTCGGTGGCCATTCATGCGGACAGATAGCTTATTGGTTGTCATGCCTATATAGATTGCAGCACAGAGGTTGCAGCTTAGCTTGTAAATCACATGACTGGTTTCACAGGTAGCCCTGTCTTTGATGGGATTGGTGATGTTGGTGACCCGACTGGAGTTGGTGGTGGTAGGAGGATGTATGGGACAGGTCTTGCATCTAGGTCTATGAGCCATAAGGTAAGAGATTGGGAGCAGGGGTTGTGTAAGGATGGATGAGTATATTGTGTAGGTTCAGTGGACAGTGGAATACCATAGTAGGAGGGGTGGGAAGGATAGTGGGCAGGACATTTCTCATTTCAGGACACGATAAGAGGTAATCGAATCCCTGGCAGAGAATGTAATTCAGTTGCTCCAGTCCCGGATGGTACTGAGTTACGAGGGGAATGCTCCTTTGTGGCCGGACTGTGGGAGGTGGTGAAGGCCTGGGAAGATAGGGCATGGGACATTTGTTTTTGTACAAGGATGGTTGGATAATTACAGTCAGTGAAGGCTTCAGTGAGACACTTGATATATTTTGAGAGGGACTGCTCATCACTGCAGATGCGACGACCTTGGATGGCTATGCTGTACAGAAGGGACTTCTTGGTATGGAATGGGTGGTAGCTGTTGAAGTGGAGGTATTGCTGGTGGTTAATAGGTTTGATATGAATGGAGGTACTGATGTAGCCATCTCTGAGGTGAAGGTCAACATCGAGGAAAGTGGCTTGTTGGGTTGAGTAGGACCAGATTCTGGAGGAATGTGATTAAGGTGTCCTCATCTTCATTCCAGATAGCAAAGACGTCATCAATGAATCTGAAACCCAACCACCCCTTTGTGGCCGGTTACTGTGCCCCCACTAAGAGAATCTCTGCTCTCATAGACCAACACCTTCAGCCTATTACCCGGAACCTATCCTCCTATATAAAAGATACCAACCATTTCCTCGACCGACTCTCCACAGTTCCTGTCCCTTTACCACACAGTGCCCTGCTCATTACTATTGATGCCACCTCCCTATACACTAACATTTCTAATGACCATGGCCTTACTGCTATCGACACTACCATTCCAGATGACCTATGGAATCCAAACCAACAACCTCCTTCCTAGTCACCATGACCAACTATATCTTCACCCACAATTACTTCTCCTTTGAAGGCATTACCTACAAACAAATCCGCGGTACAGCTATGGGCACCCGCATGGCACCATCCTATGCTAACCTATTCATGGGCCATCTAGAGGAATCCTTCCTAAAAACCTATAATCCTAAACCCCTCACATGTTTCAGATTCATTGATGACATCTTTGCTATCTGGATTGAAGGCGAGGACACCTTAATCACATTCCTCCAGAACCTCAACAACTTCTCCCCCATTTGCTTCACATGGTCCTACTCAACCCAACAAACCACCTTCCTAGATGTTGACCTTCACCTCAGAGATGGCTACATCAATACCTCCATCCACATCAAACCTACTAACCACCAGCAATACCTCCACTTTGACAGCTGCCACCCATTCCATACCAAGAATTCCCTTCTGTACAGCTTAGCCATTTGAGGTCATCGCATCTGCAGTGATGAGCAGTCCCTCTCAAAATATACCAAGGGTGCCACTGAAGCCTTCACTTACCGTAATTATCCTCCCAGCCTTGTACAAAAACAAATCTCCTGTGCCTTATCTTCCCAGCCTCCCACCACCTCCCAAAGTCCGACAGTCCAGCCACAAAGGAGCATTCCCCTCGTAACTCAGTGCCATCCGGGACTGGAGCAACTGAATTATATTCTCTGCCAGGGTTTCAATTACCTCTCATCGTGCCCTGAAATGAGAAATTTCCTGCCCACTATCCTTCCCACCCCTCCTACCATGGTATTCCACCGTCCACCGAACCTACACAATATACTCGTTCATCTTTACACAACCCCTGCTCCCAATCCCTTACCTCATGGCTCATACCCCTGTAATAGACCTAGATGCAAGACCTGTCCCATACATCCTCCTACCAGCACCGACTCCAGTCCAGTCACTGACATCACCAATCCCATCAAAGGCAGGGCTACCTGTGAAACCAGTCATGTGATTTACAAGCTAAGCTGCAACCTTTGTGCTGCATTCTATGTAGGCCTGACATCCAACAAGCTGTCTGTCCGCATGAACGGCCACCGACAAACAGTGGCCAATAAACAAATAGACCACCCTGTTGCTGAACATGCTGCCAAACGTGATATCCCTCATCTCAATGACTGCTTCACAGCCTGTGCCACATGGATCCTTCCCACCAACACCAGCTTTTCTGAACTGCGCAGGTGGGAACTTTCCCTGCAATACATCCTACGTTCCCGTAACCCTCCTGGCCTCAACCTTCGTTAGTCACTGTCCTCACATGCCCAGCCTCTTCCCAATTCCCATTCCAGCATTACACAGCCATCATTTCACTGCCACACCCAGTATTTTTATTTCTTTTATTTCTCTCCTTTCTGCTACTTACCCCCTCCCCCCTCTACACCTTCTCTCCTGCCCTCCGTGTAAACTGCAACACTTCACTGTCTGCCACTCCCACCATACTATCCCTCTCCCTTCCCGCCACAGCCTCCTTTTTACCACCACCCAGTCACCACTCCCATCATGCACTGGTGCTCCTGTTTGCTGTGTGGTTTCAGCTCTCTGAGACTGCAGATGTGTGTGCAAGTTGTGTTTACGTGAGTGTGTGTGTGTGCGTGTGTGTATGTATGTCTACTGCTGACAAAGGCCTTATGGTCGAAAGCTTTAATTGTGTGAATATTTTTGTTGTGCCTATCGCGACTCAGCATCTCCGCTATATGGTGAGTAACAACTTTCCTTCTCTGGTATTGTTACATTCCAGCCTGGATTTTCCATTGTTTGAAACACATTAATACATACTAGGCATGCAGTCTTACGTTGGTATGACCTGATGTCAGATGTAAACATTCCTCCTCAAGATGCTCCATAATATGATGACAATTTCTGCCTTCCTTCTCACCCTGGATATCCCTGAGCCAAGTGACCTCCTTGTCAGCAACAAGCTGTAGGTTTTCATGCCAATTGTTCTCTGTTTATGAAGACTGCAACCTGTGTGTGAATTTGTGTGTGTCAACACTCAGCCACTGCCTTTGTGATTATCACAAAGACAGTGTCTGAGTGCTAACACACCCAAACACACGTTTCTTTCTTAGTTCTGATCATGCCCAATGGTTTCAATAAAGCACTGATGCAAAGGTCTTTTGTGAAACCACATTAAAAAGATATTTGTGTTCTAATGTGAGACTTATTATTGATAATCATTATAAAAATACAGTAAATAAAACTTTTAATATGTTGTTGTTGTGGTCTTCAGTCCTGAGACTGGTTTGATGCAGCTCTCCATGCTACTCTATCCTGTGCAAGCTTCTTCATCTCCCAGTACCTACTGCAACCTACATCCTTGTGAATCTGTTTAGTGTATTCATCTCTTGGTCTCTCTCTACGATTTTTACCCTCCACGCTGCCCTCCAATGCTAAATTTGTGATCCCTTGATGCCTCAAAACATGTCCTACCAACCGATCCCTTCTTCTAGTCAAGTTGTGCCACAAACTTCTCTTCTCCCCAATCCTATTCAATACCTCCTCATTAGTATCGTGATCTACCCACCTTATCTTCAGCATTCTTCTGTAGCACCACATTTCGAAAGCTTCTATTCTCTTCTTGTCCAAACTGGTTATCGTCCATGTTTCACTTCCATACATGGCTACACTCCATACAAATACTTTCAGAAACGACTTCCTGACACTTAAATCTATACTCGATGTTAACAAATTTCTCTTCTTCAGAAACGATTTCCTTGCCATTGCCAGTCTACATTTTATATCCTCTCTACTTCGACCATCATCAGTTATTTTACTCCCTAAATAGCAAAACTCCTTTACTACTTTAAGTGTCTCATTTCCTAATCTAATCCCCTCAGCATCACCCAATTTAATTTGACTACATTCCATTATCCTCGTTTTGCTTTTGTTGATGTTCATCTTTTATCTTCCTTTCAAGACACTGTCCATTCCGTTCAACTGCTCTTCCAAGTCCTTTGCTGTCTCTGACAGAATTACAATGTCATCGGCAAACCTCAAAGTTTTTACTTCTTCTCCATGAATTTTAATACCTACTCCGAATTTTTCTTTTGTTTCCTTTACTGCTTGCTCAATATACAGATTGAATAACATTGGGGAGAGGCTACAACCCTGCCTCACTCCTTTCCCAACCACTGCTTCCCTTTCATGCCCCTCGACTCTTATAACTGCCATCTGGTTTCTGTACAAATTGTAAATAGCCTTTCGCTCCCTGTATTTTACCCCTGCCACCTTCAGAATTTGAAAGAGAGTATTCCAGTTAACATTGTCAAAAGCTTTCTCTAAGTCTACAAATGCTAGAAACGTAGGTTTGCCTTTTCTTAATCTTTCTTCTAAGATAAGTCGTAAGGTTAGTATTGCCTCACGTGTTCCAACATTTCTATGGAATCCAAACTGATCCTCCCCGAGGTCCGCTTCTACCAGTTTTTCCATTCGTCTGTAAGGAATTCGCGTTAGTATTTTGCAGCTGTGACTTATTAAACTGATAGTTCTGTAATTTTCACATCTGTCAACACCTGCTTTCTTTGGGATTGGAATTATTATATTCTTCTTGAAGTCTGAGGGTATTTCGCCTGTCTCATACATCTTGCTCACCAGATGGTAGAGTTTTGTCATGACTGGCTCTCCCAAGGCCATCAGTAGTTCTAATGGAATGTTGTCTACTCCCGGGGACTTGTTTCGACTCAGGTCTTTCAGTGCTCTGTCAAACTCTTCACGCAGTATCTTATCTCCCATTTCATCTTCATCTACATCCTCTTCCATTTCCATAATATTGTCCTCAAGTACATCGCCCTTGTATAAACCCTCTATATACTCCTTCCACCTTTCTGCCTTCCCTTCTTTGCTTAGAACTGGGTTTCCATCTGAGCTCTTGATATTCATACAAGTGGTTCTCTTCTCTCCAAAGGCCTCTTTAATTTTCCTGTAGGCAGTATCTATCTCACCCCTAGTGAGACAAGCCTCTACATCCTTACATTTGTACTCTAGCCATCCCTGCTTAGCCATTTTGCACTTCCTGTCAATCTAATTTTTGAGACGTTTGTATTCCTTTTTGCCTGCTTCATTTACTGCATTTTTATATTTTCTCCTTTCATCAATTAAATTCAGTATCTCTTCTGTTACCAAGGATTTCTACTAGCCCTCGTCTTTTTACCTACTTGATCCTCTGCTGCCTTCACTACTTCATCCCTCAGAGCTACCCATTCTTCTTCTACTGTATTTCTTTCCCCCATTCCTGTCAATTGTTCCCTTATGCTCTTCCTGAAACTCTCTACAACCTCTGGTTCTTTCAGTTTATCCAAGTCCCATCTCCTTAAATTCCCGCCTTTTAGCAGTTTCTTCAGTTTCAATCTACAGTTCATAACCAATAGATTGTGGTCAGAATCCACATCTGCCCCTGGAAATGTCTTACAATTTAAAACCTGGTTCCTAAATCTCTGTCTTACCATTATGTAATCTATCTGATACCTACTTTTAATATAATATCAGTTAAAACACTAAAGTTGCAGTCTTCATGAACAGAGAACAATTGGCTTGAAATCTACAGCTTATTTTGTTGCCTATGCTTTCCTTTACTTGACACTTCCTTATATTTTATGCATTTTTGTGTCAGTCCATTGAAAAGTGTAAAAAGAGTGTTTTGCTGTATGTATATATTACATTAACTAGGTGTGTGTGTGATTTCACTATCACACCCATAATGCTTACATAATAAGTGATTGTAAATAAGGAATACCAATAACACTCAAAGTGTTTGTATATTTCTGAAAATTATCTAGCCACAAACATTATTTAAAGTTTTGTGTTGGAATGCTTTCCCAAGTAGCTTATGTTATAAATCCCTAAAACAATGAAGTTACTAATTAAGAAATTATATATTTTAGTTAAAGGAAAATCTGGAATACATTTCACATAAATTTCCTAAGCATGTTATAGTCTTATGGAGATTTCAATTTACCAGATATAGACTGGGACACTCAGATGTTTAGGACGGGTGGTAGGGACAGAGCATCAAGTGACATTATACTGAGTGCACTATCCGAAAATTACCTCGAGCAATTAAACAGAGAACCGACTTATGGAGATAACGTCTTGGACCTACTGATAACAAACAGACCCACACTTTTCGACTCTGTAAGTGCAGAACAGAGGATCAGTTATCATAAGACCGTTGCAGCATCCCTGAATATGGAAGTAAATAGGAATATTAAAAAAGGGAGGAAGGTTTATCTGTTTAGCAAGAGTAATAGAAGGCAGATTTCAGACTACCAAACAGATCAAAACAAAAATTTCTGTTCTGACACTGACAATGTTGAGTGTTTATGGAAAAAGTTCAAGGCAATCGTAAAATGCGTTTTAGACAGGTACGTGCTGAGTAAAACTGTGAGGGACGGGAAAAACCCACCGTGGTTCAACAACAAAGCTAGGAAACTACTGTGAAAGCAAGGAGAGCTTCACTGTAAGTTTAAACGCAGCCAAAACCTCTCAGACAAACAGAAGCTAAACGATGTCAAAGTTAGCATAAGGAGGGCTATGTGTGAAGTGTTCAGTGAATTCGAAAGTAAAATTCTATGTACCGACTTGACAGAAAATCCTAGGAAGTTCTGGTCTTATGTTAAATCAGTAAGTGGCTTAAAACAGCATATCCAGACACTCTGGGATGATGATGGCATTGAAACAGAGGATGACACGCATAAAGCTGAAATACTAAACACCTTTTTCCAAAGCTGTTTCACAGAGGAGGGCCGCACTGCAGTTCCTTCTGTAAATCCTCGCACAAACTGAAAAATGGCTGACATCGAAATAAGTGTCCAAGGAATAGAAAAGCAACTGAAATCACTCAACAGAGGAAAGTCCACTGGACCTGACAGGATACCAATTCAATTCTACACAGAGTACGCAAAAGAACTTGCCCCCCTTCTAATAGCCGTGTACCACAAGTATCTAGAGGAACAGAAAGTTCCAAATGATTGGAAAAGAGCACAGGTAGTCCCAGTCTTCAAGAAGGGTCATCGAGCAGATGTGCAAAACTATAGACCTACGTGTCAGACGTCGATCTGTTGTAGAATTTTGGAACATGTTTTTTGCTCGCGTATCATGTCATTTCTGGAAACCCAGAATCTACTCTGTAGGAATCACCATGGATTCTGGAAACAGCGATCGTGTGAGACCCAACTCGCTTTATTTGTTCATGAAACCCAGAAAATATTAGATACAGGCTCCCAGGTAGATGCCATTTTCCTTGACTTCCGGAAGGCGTTCGATACAGTTCCACACTGTTGCCTGATAAACAAAGTAAGAGCCTACAGAATATCAGACCAGCTGTGTGGCTGGAGTGAAGAGTTTTTAGCAAACAGAACACAGCATGTTGTTCTCAATGGAGAGACGTCTACAAATGTTAAAGTAACCTCTGGCGTGCCACAGGGGAGTGTTATGGGACCATTGCTTTTCACAATATATATAAATGACCTAGTAGATAATGTCGGAAGTTCCATGCGGCTTCTCGCAGATGATGCTGTAGTATACAGAGAAGTTGCAGCAGTCCATCAACAAAGGAGGTGGCTTACAAAACACTCGTTCGACTTATACTTGAGTATTGCTCATCAGTGTGGGATACGTACCAGGTCTGGTTGACTGAGGAGATAGAGAACATCCAAAAAAGAGTGGTGCGTTTCGTCACAGGGTTATTTGGTAAGCGTGATAGCGTTATGGAGATGTTTAGCAAACTCAAGTGGCAGACTCTGCAAGAAAGGTGCTCGGCATTGCGGTGTAGCTTGCTGTCCAGGTTTCGAGAGGGTGCGTTTCTGGATGAGGTATCAAACATATTGCTTCCCCATACTTATACCTCCCGTGGAGATCACGAATGTAAAATTAGAGAGATTCGAGCGCGCATGGAGGCTTTCCAGCAGTCGTTCTTCCCGCGACCCATACATGACTGGAACAGGAAAGGGAGGTAATGACTGTAGCCCTCCGCCACACACTGTTGGGTGGCTTGCGGAGTATAAATGTAGATGTAGATGTAATATTGCCTATTAATGACATCATGTTGATTGGGGAAAGAAAAGGCAAGGGACCCACATACAGTAACAATTGATGTACTAACACCCATGTGAGATACAGATGGGATACAGATGAAAGCTGCATGCAGATATATAAAGGCACAACAGTAAAATGTGCTTTTAATACATGAAAATTATAATATTGGCCATGGTGAGTTGAATGGAGAGGAATACACTTGACAAAAAGCAGATGAGGAAGCTCAGTAATGAAGTACAAGTTCTATGTAGAATAGGAGTAGTTTGCCTCAAAATATAGAAGGGTAGAGAAAAATGAGTGGTGTAATCACAGAACACAGGCTTTCATGGGTGGTATTTATATAACTGCTGATATTTGTTTTATTTGGACATAAGGCTGTGGTACAAAGCATAATTCTTTGCCTAATGTTCTGTGTTCCAAACCTGGAGACATTATCACAGGCTTTAAAGACTTAGAAAGCAGTTATAGAATCAAATGGACCTAGCAAGCAAAACTGTTTATATGTACCTATGCAATGATCAGTTTGTGCTGTCATCAGACTGCTGCCTAAGATCATGGAGTTGGGATAATGTATGCTGTGTAACTTTTAGTGTGGGAAAATTGATACTGCTTTTTTTTACTTAGCATAAGGTACACCTTATCTAATTCCAAAAATTGTTTTATGCTTTTGATTTTCTATGACCTCTCTGCACATCCTGCATCTTGCTAAAACCACAGTTTCAGATAAATAAATTTGATGGTCTCATGGTCCTAGTGAATGATCTGCTACTGCTGATTTATCCTTCTTGCCCAGGCAACAATTGCTCTTGTGTTTCTTATGGTGGGGGTTAATGCTTCTATTTGTAGTTCCTATGTACACTGACTCTTAGATGCAATGGATTTTAGATACTCCTGCTGTGGCAAGCAGTGAAGGTAGGTCCTTTGCAGTGTTCAAATATTTGCCTACCTTTCCTGTTGGCTTAAACACTGTATCAATATCATGTTTTCTGAGCACTTTGCTGTGCAGTCTGTGACAGTTTTTAAAAATGGAAACAAAAGTTTTTCTTTAGACTTTTTAGCATGATGTGCCCTATTTATCTCTCTGTCAGAGCAGCCATTTCTTCTGAAGGCTCTTCTTAAACAATCAAGCATGTCCTCCAAGTACTTTGGTTCACAGTTTCTTTTATCCCAGAGTACCAACAACTGATCACTCCTCTTATCTGCCTGGAATGGTGTCAGGAATTTCTGTGCAGGTATCCATATGTATGAACGGGCTTTCTGTATTCTTTATACTGGAAAAGTTCTGTCATGTTTTCTAACTATCTGCACATATAAAAATGAAATTTTTGCATAGTGAACTTCATATTAGGATTATTAGTAATAAGAAAATTTAAAAATTTCAGAGAGTTCTTTTTCTCCATGAGGCCATATAATGAAGTATCATCCACATATGTACCTACATAATGATTCATGAGATATTAGTTTCTCCCAGCATATACAATGTTCAAATAACTTACAGGAATGCAGTAAGGTGACACCGTTGGCAACTGCCGATATTTTGAAAGGAGCACACCCTGGCATTTTCAGGGCAAAACTACAGCAAGTAAATGCTGTGCAAGTGAATTTCAAACCTCAGTTTTCAAGGAACTCCATAAAGATAAAACACACTCAGACAGTAAACACTAGCACCGTCACCATCACAAATGAGAGATGACCGATGTCAAAAGTTATCAATAGTGATATTAATAACCAATGGGTCAGGTAGCATAAACTCTGTCCTTTGCTTTTCAACAAGTGAAAGAGCAGGATTCCTTGCAGAATTTAAAGAAAAACCACCATCACCCAACCAACCAAAGACCAAAATTCTCCTGAAGAAAAGTTCCTTATCACAGGAGACTGTCAAGAGTGTCAATTCTTATTGTGTTGTGCCCCCATAGGTTATATGGCCCCCCCTAAGGTCCACGACGAGGGGGTTCCTCTTTGTCCAATTTCGAGAAACATTGGTGCTCTGACATATCACGCAGCAAAATACATTCCTACTCTGTTCAGCCCCATAAGTTGTCAGTGTAAGGACTACATTAAGAACTTGGCAGATTTCTTATGTCATTTAGAGGGACTGCATTTGACTGACTCTGATATTCTAGTTTGTTTTGATGTGGTCTCTCTCTTCACTCATGTTCCCCTGTCTGATTCATTATGGTTGACTGAGGTTAGGTTTGGTGTTAAATTAACAAACCTATTTTGACATGAGTTGATTTAAATTACTTTTTATTCAATGACCAGTTCTACAAGTGGACAAATGCAGTTGTGAAGGGAAGCCTGATGTCTCCTATTATTACCAATTTGTTTGTGGAAGATTTCGATAAACATGTCTTGGAGCCAGTGGCTTCAAAACATGCATGTTTTCAGATATGTAGACAATAGTTTTGTTATTTGGCCTCATGGCAGTGAAAATTTGACCAATTTTTTAGAACATCTGAATATTCGTTTTGCAATGGAGATGGAAAGAGATGGCTCCAATCCCTTCCATGATGAGTTGGTCAGGATGAAGGTGGCTAGTACATTGGGATATGCCATTTATAGGAAGCCTACTCACACTGACTTGTATCTGCAGGCTGATAGCTGTCACCATCCAGCTCAATGTGAAGGGGTACTTTGTACCTTGGTTCACAGGGCCCATGAAATCTCAGACCCCGAGAGCTTGTCACCTGAGTTATCCCATCTCGAAGTCACTTTTCGTCAGAATGGTTATAGTGAAAGGCAGATTAGATGTGCTTTGCACTATCCACCAGCTGTGCACTGGGTGACTGCTGCCAAGGTAGCACCCAAAGTCTATAGACTTTTTGTCTTACGCAGGGAGCATTTTGAACAGGACCAGTCAGATTTTGTGGAAACATGATGTGAAGTTTTCTTTTTGTCCACCGTCTAAGATCAGGATCCTTTTAGGTTCTATAAAGGATGATCTTGTTTTGCATAAGGTGGGTATCTACCATATTCCTTGCAGCTGTGGCATGTCATACATTGATCAAAGTATTAGGACTGTTGAGAACCGGTGTACTGAGCATATGTGGCATACACACCCAGAACATTGTCTTGGCACTGTTCATACTGTGGAATGTAACAAGATGGAGATTCTGGCATGCACTTCCAGCTATTGGGACAGTTTCATTAAGGAAGCTGTTGAAATTAAATTAGCAAGTAACCTTATGGATAGAGATGGTGGTTTTTGTTTAAATTCTGCGTGGAATCCTGCTCTCTCACTTGTCAAAAAACAGAGGGACAGAGTTTATGCTACCTCAACCATTCACCCATCCATCTTTGTTTTGTAATTGCACTAGTGTTTAAAATAGGTGAGTGTGTGTGTGTGTGTGTGTGTGTGTGTGTGTGTATGTGTGTGTGTGCGTGGGCGCGCGCATGTGTGTGCATGTCATCTATATGGAAGGGTTTTAAATTCGCTTGCACAGTGCTTACTAATTGCAGTTTTGCCTTGAAAATGGCAGGGTGTGCTCCTGTTGAAATATCAGTGGTTGTCAATGACGTCACATCACTGCATTCCCATACGTTATTTTGATACATAAGTGTATTTTCCTCATTGTCTGAAGAACTGCTTCTTTGAAGAACTGCTTAATCAGATATTTCCATACAAAAATTATCTGCAACTGGACTAAATGGGTTCCCCAAGGCCACACCATCAGTTTACTCACAGAATTTGTTGTCCCACTGAAAGTAGTTGATGCGAGATAATGTCTAAAGACATCTACCATATCCTTTGTAAAAATACTTTCCAACTATGAAATAACCTCATGAAGAATAACCCTAGTAAACAGTGATATGACATTGAGCCTGATCATAATAACACTTGCGCTTAGCCTAAAAGATTTTAATTTTCCAAAAAATGACCAGAATCTGCAATATAAGTGTCAGTTTTTCTTATAAGTGATTACTGGAGAGTGGCTACATGTTCGGCAATTTCATACCTCCGGTAATTAATGGTGCTAACAATTGGTCTCAATGGAACACCCTCCCTGTTTGTGTATTTTTGGTAGACTATACAATGCTGGTGACAATGCTTCTGATTTGATGAGACCTTCTTGTCAATGGGAAAAATTATAGAGGCCTTTAATAGCTAATCCATTAGCCTGAGAACAGAAGTTGTGGGATCTCCCTTAAGTTCTCTGTATCTTCCTGGTTCTAATAAGTCCTGAACTTTATTGCATTAGTCTTCTTTCTTCATTATGACTGTAGTATTGTCTTTATCTGCTGGATGAATTAGAATGTTTTTATCAGAATTTAAATCTCAGAGAACTTTCATCTTATCTTTCATTGAATTACTGCTAGTTGGTTTTCTCCTAAGCAATATCCTGGCTGATTCTATGACTGTTTCTTTGGCAGCTCGTTTAGGTAAAAAGCTTCAGTAAAGTACTCAGACAACATGGTACTGATAAAGTGTTTAAGCCAACAAGAAAGGTGCATGAATATTTAACACTGCATAATAATAATGAGACTCGGATGTACAGAGAGGTCATAGAAAGTCAGAAGCATGGAAACAATTTTAACAGAAAAGAAGGACTGAAATTAGGTAAGTTGTTGGCCTTACTGCTAAGTAAAATAAATGGCACCACAGTTTCCACAGCACACATAGGCTCAACTCCACCATCTTAGGTAGTGGACTGATGACATCATCATGTTACGTATAAACAGTTTTGTTTGATGAGCTTGTTCGGGGCTGTACTGCTTTCTGAGTCATCAAAGCCTCTGATGAAGCCTCCAGCATTGGAAGATGAAACATTGGGCAGAGAATTATGCCTTGGACCACAGCCTTATAACCATAAAACAAATATCAGCAATTACACTGATTGGTGTTTATGGTGTAGATGGAAAAAAGAAAAAGTGACCTATGCCTGAACAGAGGATGAAACAAGGGGCACTATCACTGTGAAACTTGGATGCTTGTTTTGAGGAATATCCATTGGTGGAAGGATAAACCATTGGTTCTGGGGTTTTCTTCAAAGCAGCAAAGTAAAGGAACCTATCTACATGACCTATTTCATACACTGATATAATAAGCGAATAAGAAAGACACAGTAGTCTGAGCTTGATGAGCTGTTCATAACATATAAAATAAAGAATAAAGAGGTATAGTAAGAAAGGCAACAAAAGATTGTTAATTGTCTGTCTGTCTGTTTGTCTCTCTCTCTCTCTCTCTCTCTCTCTCTGTGTGTGTTTGTGTGTGTGTGTGTGTGTGTGTGTGAGTGTGTGTGTGTCTGTGTGTTATTGTTGAAAAGCTTACATCTTTTACCTTGAGTAATCCAAATATGTTTAGTTTGACTAACAGAATTTAAGTGTGTGCTACAGTGGTAACTAAATGAAAGCAACTTACAGATAACTTATGCTTAAAATATTATGATATTTACCATACATATAGAATTGAAGGGTCACACGGGCCTGATAAAGCAATAAATATTCATCCTGTTTAACCAAACTATTGATAGTTTAAAATAGAGGTGCAACTAGTTTACCAGCCCTCTTTTTGGATAGTCCACTTGTATAAAGAAGCAGAGACAATGTAAAAAATATTTTATAATCAGAACATTTTGCAATTATTATTTACTTCAATAATTTCCATTCATATGGAATTAGTGGCTACTGGGTAAGGGTGTTTGTGTAATCTTGATAAAAGCACACTTGAGATCAAATACAGAACAATGATCAATCATTACTGTTTCTTTTTGGGTGGTTTGCAGATAACATGATTAGGATTATGTCATGGTTTACAATGGTTTAAAATAGAATTACATGAAATAATACTTAGTGTTGTTGTTGTGGTCAACAGTCCTGAGACTGGATTGATGCAGCTCTCCATGCTACTCTATCCTGTGCAAGCTTCTTCATCTCCCAGTACCTACTGCAACCTACATCCTTCTGAATCTGTTTAGTGTATTCATCTCTTGGTCTCCCTCTACGATTTTTACCCTCCATGTTGCCCTCCAATACTAAATTGGTGATCCCTTGATGCCTCAGAACATGTTCTACCAACCGATCCCTTCTTCTAGTTAAGTTGTGCCATAAAATTCTCTTCTCCCCAATCCTATTCAATACCTCCTCATTAGTTATATGATCTACCCATCTAATCTTCAGCATTCTTCTGTAGCACCACATTTCAAAAGCTTCTATTCTCCTCTTGTCCAAACTAGTTATCGTCCATGTTTCTCTTCCATACATGGCTACGCTACATACAAATACTTTCAGAAACCACTTCCTGACACTTAAATCAATACTCGATGTTAACAAATTTCTCTTCTTCAGAAATACTTAGTACAAGTACCATATGTTAATGGTTTTCAGTTTGCAAAGTTTAAAAAGGTGGTTATAGCTAACAGATAAACTGTCACTGTTTTAGTTTGTAAATGCCAAAAGTTATTCATGAGTATGAATACTCCTTGTTTAATTTTGTGGTAAGAATGTAGTGACTTGTTCATCTAAGACAGGAGATATGTGGTGTATTATATGACTTTGGAGAAAATGATGCACTACCCAATGGCTGCCTGACCAATGAATGATGGTTGTGATATTCGAAAGTATTCACTTTATTATTTAAGTAATTTAGAATCTCATACTGTTTAAAAGTTTGTTTTGTATTCTTGTATGTACAAAGGATTGACTGGACACAGAGTGTCTGCAAGGTGGGATAATTTTTGCTGCTAGACTATTTTGCAGTACCTGCTGGTTTGGTGATTTATTCCATTCTGCAGTCCTGGCTACAAGATTTCCCACACATCATGGAACACGAATACAATGAAAATGCAGATGATGTCACAAAAAATAAAAAAAAAACTAGAAAACACATTCTATCTGCCAGTATGGGCTAAGAAAAAAGTCAGTCATGTTAAACAGAATACCTGTGTTTATGAAGTGCTACAATCTTCCTAAAGGGAAAATCATTACAATCTAATTTCTAAAGGCATACTTTCTATTACTGGTAGAAAGTTGAAGCTAGGTAAGGGCTTTCAGTTTTCAGCACAGGAAAAATTGCAATGGAGAAAAAGTCTAAAGTTAAGAAGTAGTACACACTTACTCTGGAACTGAATCAATAAGCAACAGTTCAGAGTTAAAAAGTAAAGGTCACTAATCTTAACAAACATATATTCTCAAACATGGAGCCCTTCATGATGTAAACTTTCAGCTGATGTACACTCCTGGAAATTGAAATAAGAACACCGTGAATTCATTGTCCCAGGAAGGGGAAACTTTATTGACACATTCCTGGGGTCAGATAAATCACATGATCACACTGACAGAACCACAGGCAAATAGACACAGGCAACAGAGCATGCACAATGTCGGCACTAGTACAGTGTATATCCACCTTTCGCAGCAATGCAGGCTGCTATTCTCCCATGGAGACGATCGTAGAGATGCTGGATGTAGCCCTGTGGAACGGTTTGCCATGCCATTTCCGCCTGGCGCCTCAGTTGGACCAGCGTTCGTGCTGGACGTGCAGACCGCGTGAGACGACGTTTCATCCAGTCCCAAACATGCTCAATGGGGGACAGATCCGGAGATCTTGCTGGCCAGGGTAGTTGACTTACACCTTCTAGAGCACGTTGGGTGGCACAGGATACATGCGGACGTGCACTGTCCTGTTGAAACAGCAAGTTCCCTTGCCGGTCTAGGAATGGTAGAACGATGGGTTCGATGACGGTTTGGATGTACCGTGCACTATTCAGTGTCCCCTCGACGATCACCAGTGGTGTACGGCCAGTGTAGGAGATCGCTCCCCACACCATGATGCCGGGTGTTGGCCCTGTGTGCCTCGGTCGTATGCAGTCCTGATTGTGGCGCTCACCTGCACGGCGCCAAACACGCATACGACCATCATTGGCACCAAGGCAGAAGAGACTCTCATCGCTGAAGACGACACGTCTCCATTCGTCCCTCCATTCACGCCTGTCGCGACACCACTGGAGGCGGGCTGCACGATGTTGGGGCGTGAGCGGAAGACGGCCTAACGGTGTGCGGGACCGTAGCCCAGCTTCATGGAGACGGTTGCGAATGGTCCTCGCCGATACCCCAGGAGCAACAGTGTCCCTAATTTGCTGGGAAGTGGCGGTGCGGTCCCCTACGGCACTGCGTAGGATCCTATGGTCTTGGCGTGCATCCGTGCGTCGCTGCGGTCCGGTCCCAGGTCGACGGGCACGTGCACCTTCCGCCGACCACTGGCGACAACATCGATGTACTGTGGAGACCTCACGCCCCACGTGGTGAGCAATTCGGCGGTACGTCCACCCGGCCTCCCGCATGCCCACTATACGCCCTCGCTCAAAGTCCGTCAATTGCACATACGGTTCACGTCCACGCTGTCGCGGCATGCTACCAGTGTTAAAGACTGCGATGGAGCTCCGTATGCCACGGCAAACTGGCTGACACTGACGGCGGCGGTGCACAAATGCTGCGCAGCTAGCGCCATTCGACGGCCAACACCTCGGTTCCTGGTGTGTCCGCTGTGCCGTGCGTGTGATCATTGCTTGTACAGCCCTCTCACAGTGTCCGGAGCAAGTATGGTGGGTCTGACACACCGGTGTCAATGTGTTCTTTTTTCCATTTCCAGGAGTGTAGAAAGTGTCAAACAGAGTTGTGTCATAGCTCAGAAGTACTTTCCTTTATACCTCCATAAGATCAGTCTCATAAACTGTTACAAAAAATTAATGCTGCAGACGGTGAATACATATCAAAAGACATTAAATGAAAGATAAATCCATTTGTGGCTATGTAGACTGCAAAGTGCATTGTACACAGACTGTGGTGAAGAATGAGGAGCTAAGGTGCTGGCACAGCAGACTGCAACGTTTTATTCAGCAGCAGGATATAATAAAGGTTTAATCTGATTTTTGCGCAAAAAGCACTCCACAGCACAAATGCGCAAAAAGCCTTCTACAGCACAATTCATTATTACCTTTTCTTGTCACTATTCCCTGTCAACAATGAATTAAAAACAGACATAAATTTTGACCTAAATACTTACTTATAGTTAAAGGAATGACACATGAAATCTGTAGCTTCCAGGCATCTACGAGCACATTTGCTGACACTTGTGTATAACCATTTTTCAACATCATGACCTTTCAAACGTCTTGAGGAGAACTTTGAAAAACTGTCCAAATAAGATGCACAATCTGTCTCATCATGGCCATTACTGCAGTCCTACCACATGGAAGAAATTTGTCATATTACTTCAAAAATATTTTAATCTATTAATTTAAAAAAAAATCAAAGAGAAAAAACATTTAGATACAAAATCAGCCAGCAACCTTATCACCATCACAAACCCAGGATTCATCTATACACTCATTGAACTGACACTCAAATTTCTTTGGCCCACATCCTTGAATTACTGGAGTTTTCTTGATTCCTGAAACAAAACTGCAGTTATGGCTCTTCTTTTATTCACGGAATAATCTGATAATGTGTGGTTCTTATCTTAGGCATGAATAAATACGCAATTTTATCCGGCACAAACCTGTAGTCCAGCAAATAGGAATATCACAGTATTCAAATCTAACATCATCTCCAACAAAACACCAAGGGTGGCTTTCACCCCCATTCAGATTGCGACAGTAATTGTGATTAATTAATGTTGATCTTAGTTCATGTGGAATAACTTTCTCCAGAGATGATTTAACCTTTTCATGATTCCAGTAATGGCATGGCAGACCAGTCACAGATACGTTAGCTGTTCCACTATAGTCTCGACCATTCCTTACAACACAACCTGTAGCAATAACGTAATAATCCATTTTATCCTTAAGTAGGATGGACAGTTTATATTAAATGACTGGATCTTCTGCAATTTTTTTTTTAAATTTCTAATGAATACTCTAGACACTATTTCTTAATGAGATATGTGAACATCATTTTCACTGTAAAACTACATCTGGAAAAACAGTGAGTAGTAAAGTCTTGATTATTTGATGTGTTCCATACCAAAATCTATTGGACCATACAATTACACATATGAGCAGATTTAAATACAATGAAAGTCATTTGGAAAGCACCACATTTAACCACATATATTTAACAGGTCATAAGTAAAACTTTAAAATTTCAAAATAATGCTCTAATATAATTGGTACCATTAGACCTCTGGATACTTTAATTAACTACAGTAACATGCAACGAGAACCATTACATATGTAATGGCTTCAGATGAAAGAGAGACTCAGTGAGTCTTTGAGGTACCAGTTTCTACATGAATTCACATTTTGTTGCTATTGACTGCTGGGGTAGATTTGTGAACAAATAGATGAGGTATCATGTCCTGAAAATGTTCAAATTGCTACAAAAGGGGTAAAAGGAAAGCCAAGGAAAGAAGACTGTGTGCATCAATGTGAAATTGGTTTGGGCATTTTTGGATACTGATGTCTGAGAATTTTAAGGAGTCCTTTGTACTGCTTGCACATATATCCAGGAGGAATATATTTCTGTTTCAATATGCTCTCCTTGGAGCTGTTCTAGCTGTTGTTGCACTATTGCCCTGAGACTGCTTTGCATGCATTCATGCGCGCGCGCGCGCACACACACACACACACACACACACACACACACACACACCACACACACACACACACACAAGGTAGTGAAAAAAGGTGACAGTCTAGCATAATAAATATTGATAGTAACCAAGTATGTGTGGCCAAAATAACTAAGTGGTGAAACAATTGCCCATACCCCCTTGTTAAGTTCTACAGCATGCTCAGTGATAGCAGGGCAAATGTTACTGTTGAAGACTATTTGCATCCATAAAGTCATTCTAATGATAGTTTACAATTGGGCATACACATTTAAAATGTTGGACAGCAATTATAGATCAGAAACTTCCTGGCAGATTAAAACTGTGTGCCAGACCGAGACTCGAACTTGGGACCTTTGCCTTTCGTGGGCAAGTGCTCTACCAACTGAGCTACCCAAGTACGACTCACGCCCCATACTCACAGCTTTACTTCTGCCAGTACCTCGTCTCCTACCTTCCAAACTTTACAGAAGCTCTTCTGCAAACCTGCAAAACTAGCACTCCTGAAAGAAAGGATATTGCGGAGACATGGCTTAGCCACAGCCTGGGGGAGTTTTAATCTGCCAGGAAGTTTCATATCAGCGCACATTCTGCTGTAGAGTGCAAATTTCATTCTAATTATAGATCAGTTGATAAGACACAAGGGTGCACCCAAAGATGACAATATGTTTTGCAATGCTGGAGCTTACAGCAGGATATATTAACAGTAAAGAGCATAATGAAGCCATTACAACATGAATGAAATATGTGCAAGATGGAAATTCAGAATAAAAGGATTTTATTAAGCTTTTGGGCACCCATAGGCATAATGAACACAAAAGTGCACCAAACTGAAGTATATGTGTTATCTTTATTTGAAACAAAATACAAATGTTGTTATAATAATGTGCATGTGATGATTGTAAAATGTTAATTGGCAATGATGAAAATGAGTATGCATATATTTTCTTCTGATGCAGACATATAATTAAAACCACATTCTGGTACTTGAAAATGGAGTGATAATCCTGAAGTGCAAACAAAACAAAAATATAGTGCCTGGAGATCATTCACTGCCATTACTGTTTTGTTTATGCTGTGCATTAGTGTAATGCCATAGCATAAGTTCTTGGCCTCACAAAGAAAAATCTAAATTGTGAAGACATGCATATGTTTTCCTCTGATACAGACATATAATTGAAACCACATTCTGGTACTTGAAAATGGAGTGATAATCCTGAACTGCAAATTTTTCATCTTACTCACCTTCTTAATCTGTACATGTAGTTCAAAAAATTTCCACTTCTCTGATACACTCAGTAAAATAAAGTTATCCAAATGTACAAATAACTTTGTTATCTCAGTCTAAATTTTATCAGACAATGTCAATTTTCATCCTACCAGTGATTTCATCAAGACTGGGAGCAAAATGCAATTACTGGAGTTCAGATATTGTGAATGTGGCTAATGTGAAGTCTCTCTGAAATGAAGATCTTTCATGCTTCCATAAAAAGTGTGCTGAAGAAAATATTTTATTGATAAAAAGAGAACTTTTTTGTCAGAAGTGGGTGTTTAGAAAACAAATATAAATCTTAAATTTGTCCAACATTGAAGTATAATACACCTCAGGGATGGTTCAGCCTTTCTGGTGATAATATGTGAACCATACCTTGAGAGTTCTGGAAAGGTAGAGATGACTTGTCCTGCAAACGTTTGCTTCCCTGAGTGGAATTTCAAAGTTTTCCAGACGCTGCTTCAATCCCTCCTTCAATGCTGGTACATAATTTTAATTCCATGCTTCATCTACTGCCATAAAATGCCAAATAAACTCACTGTAATTACTTTTAAATAAGTATAAACAATATTCAGCAATGATAATAAGAGGGAACATTTGTATGTTGGTTCACAGGCATAGTATCCATGGAGCAGAGAGCTTTGCCACACCCACATCATAATAAATGCGGTTACAGAGCCCATGTTTAATACAAAATTTTTTCTTGTTTTTACCCATACTATCTCCTCCCAAAGTATGGAAAACACAGAGCTTACAGTAGAAAATATTTGTTTCACTGAATCAAAGATGAGGAAGTGCTCTTACCTCTTAAGGTTTGCATTTTAGAGCCCATATTTACTGAACAATTTTTTCTTGTTTTGGTCCTATTACCTTGCAACCCAAAGTATGAAAAGCATACAGCTTGCAATAGAAGAGATTTGGATCACAGTGCTGTAGATGAAGACAATATTGGACTGCCTGTGTTGTTAAGAAGAATAATGCAATGTTCCTTCAGACATACACATATGTCTGAAGGAACAAGCACTGCAGCAACTACAACCATTATGAAACACATGAAATGTATTTGCAATTGCAAACAATCATGAGCTGTATAGGGGAATGACGACATTTAAAATTTGTGCCAGACCAGAATTTGAATTCAGATCTCCTGCTTTATGTAAGTGGTCACCTTAACCGCTTTGGCTACAAGTGCACAACGAACAGGCAGACCAGAACTTCCATATGTTATCATCGTTCCTGTGTTACAACCTGTGCTTGTTCACACCTTATGCAATTTCCATATACGTAATGACATTTTAATTGAAAGCTGCATCGTCACGTATAAAGGAATTTTGCAGCATTCTTCTTAACAACACAGGCACTGTATTATTGTATTTATCTGCCAATACTAGGCAGCAACTTTTAATAAAATGTCCTCCCGAATTACATAATGTGTGTACGAGTTCAGGTTGTGATGCAGGAACTACAACTTAAGGACATTTAGGTCTGGCCATTAGTTGTGCACTGATAGCCAAAGCGGTTAAGGTGACAACTCATGTAAAGCTGGAAATCCAGATTTGAGTCTCAATCCAGCATAAATTTTCATTGTTGTCAATCCGTTATACAGTTGTTCTTATATGCAACTGTAAATACATTTCATGAAACTGAAGGTGTGGGTTTTAGAGCCCAAAGGATAGGATAGGACACAATTTTTTTAGAGCCCAAGTTTACTAGAAATTTTTCCTCCTAGTGATCATTCCTGTCATATCCCAGAATATTTACCATTCCTCCTGGGGTACTCTGTGTAGTCATACAATGCAGGCCCACCTAGCTAGCCACATGGTCTAACGAACTGCTTCCTGAGCGGGAAGGCATGCCAGTCCCCGGCACGAATCCGCCCGGTGGATTAGTGTCAAGGTCCGGTGTGCTGGCCAGCCTGTGGATGGTTTTTAAGGCGGTTTTCCATCTACCTCAGTGTATGTGGGCTGGTTCCCTTTATTCAGCCTCATTTACACTATGTCGGTGATTGCTGCACAAACACTGTCTCCACGTATGAGTACACCATAATTACTCTACGGCACAAACATTTCGGGTTACACTCGTCTGGTATGAGACATTCCCAGGCAGGTCCACTGGGGGCCGAACTACACAATAACCCTGGGTTCGATGTGGGGCGGCGGTGGGGTGGGTGGACTGCTGTGGCCTGTTGTGGGGTTGTGAACCACTGAGGGCTACGGTGGGACGAAGCCTCTTTGTCATTTTTAGGTCTCTGGTTTCAATACACAATACACATACAATTCAGGTGGTTTTTGTTTTTTGGGCATTAGAATGTGGTCCAATGCATATTTCTCTGCCCAAATTTTTGTCTCCTAATGCTGAAGACATCATTGGAGGCTATAACAACTCAGAAAGCTGTCATAATCTCAAACAAACTCAGCAAGCTGAACAGCCCAAGTTTCCGATTGAGATTGTAATTGCTTTCTGAGGTGTTACAGCTTCTAATGACGGCTCCAGCACTGGAAGACAATACATTACACAGAGAAATGTGTTGTCATCCACAACAGAAGAAGCATAAAACAAAAATCACTATACCATACATTGCTGTCACAATCTCATTAGTAATGCAGGTTTCTACACCACACACACACACACACACACACACACACACACACACACACACACAGTTTCTGTATCACAAAAGTAGTGTCTGATCTATAAGACATGTCCAACACACACACACACACACACACAGAGATATATATATATATATATATATATATATATATATATATATATATATATATATATATATATATATATATATATATATATATATATATATATATATATATATATATATATATAGTAATACTTCATCACAGTTTGTAATTCAATATGATCCGTACTTCACAACAATTTATACACTTGAGTGTTTACCTGTTTACCACTAACAAGCAACTTTACTGTGTGCCATTTAAGGAGCTGTACTTTCCACAGTCTCTGGTATTTTGGCCACATTTGAACCACCTCTGTGTTAAACTTAGAGCTTTTAGACTTGCCTCACTTAAATTTTCAGACAGATACTTCCCCTTTTCTGCTGTAACCAGTACTAGTCCATGAGATCCATGAAATGCCACTTAGGTATGTTTACTAAAGGATATTGTTATAACCTTTAATCACTAATAAAGTGCGTGGATATACAAAAGTAGAAACACTAGCGGGTTACATGTTACTAACTCCGTATCTGTCATTCGACTGCCGTGCCGTGACATGCGGCCGGCGCCGTTAATAACCAGGTGGCGCTCCTGCGCTCGGCCGAGTTGCAGAGCTCCTCTATCGCCGTGTTCGCGTACTAACGTAGCGGCACTTTTAAATGTCGTGGCACTGTCACAACACTTTTCCCTCCTTGAAAAAAAAAAAACGCTCACTGCCGTGGAGACACGGACAGCGCGGAGACATCCATGGCCTCTTGGGAGGTCCCGAGAAGATCCCGCGGAGAAACACGAGAGTAAGGTCGAAAATGTCCAGGACGGAAGCTTGCACATGGAACGTGCCTCCTGGACGAGATGATGGGTGAAAACTCCGGAGCAGCATCCATAGGTGTCGTGGACCTGGGGGTGTGCTCCAGTGAGATGGGTCCCGGAGAAGGCGGCGTTGCGACTGGGGCCGGTTCCGGCATACTCGGAAGCGGTAGCGACGGCGGCGGCAGCAACCCGCCCGGAAGATCGGCAGCAGCGACAGGACTGGTTTCTCGGGCTGGTGGAGACGAAAGAAGGGGCGGTGGTACCGGCGTGGCCACCACTCGTGGGCGCATCTGGTCGTAATGGCGAACAACCATGCCGTCGTCCGTACGTATTTCACAAAGCCGGCGGCCGCGAAGAGCCTGGACCACCCCTGCAATCCATTTAGGGCGAGATCCATACCCCCGTGCCCACACTTCGGCGCCCACCGGGTATTTTCCCGCACTAGGGGACACAGCACAAGGCCTGACAGGGTGAAGCAGATGCAGTAGGGTGCGCGGTTGGCGGCCATGCAAGAGTTCAGCAGGGCTGCGATCACCCAGAGGCGTGAAGCGATAAGAACTCAGAAATTGCAACAGAGCGTCATCTGTGGAAAAATCACTAAGGAATTTTTTCATTTGGCTTTTGAAAGTGCGGACAAGGCGCTCGACCTCCCCATTCGATTGCGGATGGAAGGGCGGTGCTGTAACATGATGAATCCCTTGTCCAGTACAAAAATCACGGAAGGCCTGCGAAGAGAACTGAGGGCCATTGTCCGTGACAATCGTGGATGGAAGACCTTCTAGCGCAAAGATTTTCGACAAAGCCAGCGTCGTCGCCGCGGTGGTGGGCGACGGACATCGAACAACAAACGGAAACTTCGAGAAGGCGTCAATCAACAGTAGCCAATAAGTGCCGAGGAAGGGGCCGGCAAAGTCAGCGTGCACCCGTTCCCACGGCTGCGCCGGATCAGGCCACGGAGAGGGCAGAGTACGAGGCGCAGCCAGTTGTTGAACACACTGATCACACGCAGCGACCATGTGGGCGATGTCCGAATCGATACCGGGCCAATAAACGTGCCTGCGGGCCAGGGACTTAGTCCGAGAAATCCCCCAATGGCCCTCATGCAATAGTTTGAGAACATCTTTGCGAAGAGAGGCGGGCACCACAACCCGTGGAGATGCGCCATCCGTGGCCAGAAGAACAACACCCTCACGAACAGACAGACGAAGGCGCAAGGCATGGTAGTTGTGAAGGGGATCCGACGCCCGGCCCTTGGTCCTGTCCGGCCAACCCCGCTGAACAAAACCGATCACCTGACGCAGGACCGGGTCCCGCGCAGTAGCCGACGCGACCTGCAAACCTGTAAGTGGAAAACCCTCGACCGCACGACGTTCTTCCTCATCAATGTGGAAACAGAGGAGTTCATCTCGATCGAAAACCGGGTCGGGGCCCATCGGCAAACGCGACAACACGTCAGCGTTGGCGTGCTGGGCTGTGGGGCGATAGTGAATCTCATAGTGAAAACGAGACAAGTATAAGGCCCAACGTTGCAGGCGGTCAGCTGCCTTATCCGGAAGCGACGCCGAGGGGCTGAACAGATAGACCAGCGGCTTGTGGTCGGTGATGAGGTGAAACTTAGAACCATACAAAAAAACGCTGAACTTTTTCAGAGCATAAATGATAGCGAGCGCCTCCTTTTCTATTTGAGAGTAACGCCGTTGGGCATCGTTGAGGGTCTTGGAAGCGTAGGCGATGGGTCGTTCCAACCCATCCTCATACCGATGGGCGAGAACAGCCCCTAGGCCATACTGTGATGCGTCAGTCGCCAGAACCAAGTGCTGACCCGGACGGAATGTGGCAAGACAAGGCGCCGACTGCAAATGAGCCTTCAGGCGGACAAAAGCCTGCTCACACTCGGCGGACCAACAGAAAGGAACGTTTTTGCGTAACAGCTGATGCAGAGGATGAGCCACCGCCGCCGCAGAGGGAATGAATTTGTGATAATAAGCAACCTTGCCTAGAAACGCCTGAAGTTCTTTGACCGTAGACGGCCGGGGTAGAGCGGTAATGGCCGCAACGTGCTGTCGTAGAGGACGTATACCCTCACGGGACAAGTGGAAACCAAGATACACAATGGAGGGTTGGAAGAGCTGAGACTTGTCCAGATTGCACTTCAACCCTGCTGAATGCAGAACCCGAAACAGTGAACGCAAATTGCAAAGGTGCTCCTCAGTGGAGGCCCCCGTGACAACAATGTCATCCAGGTAGTTGATGCAGCCGGGAACGGGCACCGTGAGCTGTTCCAAAAACCGCTGAAAAATGGCCGGCGCGCTAGCGACGCCAAATGGTAACCGCTGGTACTGATACAACCCACAAGGAGTGTTGATGACGAGAAATTCCTTGGAAGATGCATCCAACGGCAACTGATGGTACGCCTCCGATAAGTCAAGTTAGGAAAAGAACTGGCCCCCAGCGAGCTTGGTAAATAACTCCTCAGGACGGGGAAGAGGATAAGTGTCAATGAGGCTTTGAGCGTTGACAGTGGCTTTAAAATCACCACACAATCGCAGACTCCCGTTTGGTTTAGAAACCACCACGATGGGCAATGCCCATTCGCTGGAGGTAACAGGAAGGAGAATCCCCGAAGCTGTTAACCTGTCTATCTCAGCTTTGACAGGCGCACGCAACGCCACCGGAATAGGGCGTGCCCGGAAAAATTTAGGGCGAGCCGTAGGTTTAACAGTAATGTGGGCTTCAAAATCCTTGGCCCGACCCAGACCAGCAGAGAACACGGATGAGAATTCAGAACACAAGCCATCCAGCTGTTGATACGGAATGTCCTCAGATATGAGGTGCACATCATCATCAATGGAAAACCCGAACAACTGGAAAGCATCATAACCGAACAGGTTTTCAGTGCCCGCATGATCCACCACATAAAACGTGAGGGGCCTAACAACAGACTTGTAGGCAGTGGAAGCATCAAACTGGCCAACGATAGGAATTTTCTGCTTATTATAAGTTCGTAGATTGCGCGTAACTGGAGACAAGGAAGGGGAGCCTAACTCCAAATACGTGCGAGAATTAATGAGAGTTACTGCAGAGCCAGTGTCCACTTGCATGCGAATGTCTTTATGCAGAACACGAACAGTAACAAACAACTTATTCGTTTGAGAAAGCACACAGTTAACATCCATGTCCGATGCCTCGTCCTCGTCGACAGGAACTTTAGGGGACTGACACACAGAAGCAATGTGGCCTTTTTTCCTACATGAATTACACGTGGCCCAACGTTTTGGACACGCGGCTCTGTCATGCTGTACGAAACAACGTGGACAAGAAGGAAGGGCGGAACGAACCTGCTTCTGTGGTTGCTGTTTTCGCTGCGAGCGTGGCGGCCCAACGCGACGTTGTTGACGCGAGTGCACCGCCGCCACATCGTCGTTTCCCTGTGAAACAGGCACATTGTCTGCGTCGAAAGTGGTTTGTACAGCGCCTAAATCACACCACGCGTCTATTTGCGCACCAGCAGCGTGAGACACTTCAAACGATTGAGCGATGATGAGAACTGCCGACAACGACAGGTTTGGCAATTGTAAGGCACGTTGCCGAACTTCTTTATCAGGAGCAAGCCGTAAAATAGCGTCCCGAACCATTGAATCAGCGTAAGACTCATGATGAGTGTCCGTGACAAACTGACATTTCCGACTCAGACCGTGTACTTCCGCCGCCCAAGCCCGGTAAGATTGATGGGGCTGTTTACGACACCGGTAGAAAGCCACGCGGGCGGCAACGACATGGGTGTTTTTTCGGTAATAGTTAGACAATAAGTCACACATTTCTTGGAAGGACAGAGAGGCAGGTTCCCGCAGAGGGGCTAACTGAGATAGCAGCTGATAGATCCGTGGGGAAATCCAAGATAGAAATAACGACTTACACATAGGAGCGTCGACAACGCCGAAAGCCAAGAAGTGTTGCCGCAAACGCTTCTCATAATCCTCCCAGTCTTCAGCGGCCTCGTCATAAGGAGGGAACGGAGGCGGAGAAGAGGAAGACAGACGATGAGTAAGCGACGTCGACAACGCCTGAATAGCAGCCGTCAGCTGTGTTTGTTGCGCCTGAATAGCAGCCGTCAGCTGTGTTTGTTGTTCAAGAAGTGCTTGCATAAGCTGTTCCATGTCTGCCCCGACACGAACACACAAGTCCACAACGCAGGAAAAAAATATCACATCCTCGTCGCCAAAAGTGTTATAACCTTTAATCACTAATAAAGTGCGTGGATATACAAAAGTAGAAACACTAGCGGGTTACATGTTACTAACTCCGTATCTGTCATTCGACTGCCGTGCCGTGACATGCGGCCGGCGCCGTTCATAACCAGGTGGCGCTCCCGCGCTCGGCCAAGCTGCGGAGCGCCTCTATCGCCGTGTTCGCGTACTAACGTAGCGGCACTTTTGAATGTCATGGCACTGTCACAACAGATATAGCCGCCATTTGACTGTACAATTTATCATGAGATCTACATTTTAAGTGTTACAAACGTCAAAAATCATTTAACTGGTGTGGACCGCAAGTCCTTGTTAAAATATACATCTTTGGTTATGTAAACCCAATGCTTTGTAAGTAAAAGTGATAACATTTTTGTGATATGTTAATTGGCTGGTGACTTGCATACTTTATTAACAGGATAAGGCTGTGAAATAAAACGGGTAACTTTATCTAGTTTCACTGTTTCTATGCAGTAATCAACATAAACATAAGTGAAACAGCTGTCAAAGATCATCACAGCGACATTACATTATGCATCGTGCAATCTATGGTATATCAGGGAACCAGGTAGTGGAGCTGTTTATTTAACAAGCTGCTTACATTATTTCTGTAAGGTACAAGATGACACTGTATTATATGGCATGGAGAACCAACTACACACTGTGCATGTGAAGATCATGACATACACCATTGTAATTTAAGGGACAGAAGTTCAACTTGTGAGAACATTAAATATGTGATACATGGTTTGTTATAATAATGTACAGTTATAAATATCATTAAGGATTACAACCACCATTCATAAGAGCATGTCTCATACAACTCCACAATATAAAATTAATGATTGTAAACATCATTGAAGGTTACAAACCCCTTTACACAGAACCCTTAAAGATTCTCATAAAAGATGAAGCATTCAAGATGACAAAAGGCAAAAAAGGGGTGCATACTTAAATAATATTGCAGTATAGATTGTATATATATGAGTAATGTGAGTGGTTTGATTTATTTCTGGTAATTCTAATCCGGATCTTACCCTTGCCTGCTATGCCCACCTCAGCGCCCTTGCCCTCTCCTCTCCACAGACGCTTTTTCCTCTTTTGTATTCCTGAATGCTTGATCTTTTATGAGAATCTTTAAGGCATCTATATAAAGGGGGTTATAGCATTTAACGGTGTTTATAACAATTTATTTTATATTATGGACCAAGTATCTTGTGTAAGGTGGTTGAAATCCTTAACAATGTTTATAATTATTTATTTTTGTAATGGACCATGTGTCAAATATTTAACACTCTCACAAGGTTGAATGTCTATCTCTCTTAAATTACAATGGTGCATGTCATGAACCTCACAATTTCTACGTCTTTTAAATTACAGTGGTGTATGTGTACGTCATGATCTTCACATGCACACTGTGAAGTTGATTCTCCATGCCATATACTGTATTTACTTGAATCTACGCTTCACTTTTTGTCTGGTTTTTGTAATCCAAAAAACCGCCTGCAGCTTAGAATCGAGTGCAAAGTAAGCACAAGTTCTGAAAAATGTTGGTAGATGCCGCCACAACTAACTTCTGCTGTCAAATATATGTAGCAGTACACAGGCATGTTTTGTTGGAACAAAGATAAATACTGGCGCCAAAACCTCTGTGTCAGTAAATAAATTTAAAAAAAAAAAAAAAACGGTAGAAGACGAGCTTTTTTCTCCCGCCCCAAGGTTTGACCACTGCAGTTTCATACATTGTCCAATGAAGTACCGTAAATAGAAATTCTGTATTGTTCATCTTCAAATGTAGCAGCCTTTCAAATATTCATAGCAACAAAAATAAATTTCTTTACACAAAATTACCAACAATGCACAAGGCTCTAGGATTGTTGCACGAGTTGATATGCTGGGGCTCATTAAGATTTCACGTAGCGGCACCTATTGCTTCATGGAATTTTGTGAAGTGCTTATTGATGTTAGTGAACTATAGTGAAGTGCTTCATTATAGTACCAAATCCAAGAGGGGAGATATTTCTTTCATGGAACAAAGATCTAATCATGCTGCAGGTCTGCAGTTCGGGATTGATGAGAGCAACGTCAGGCAATGGCAACTGCAGAGAAACAAATTATTTGAATGTTCAAGTAACATAAAAGCATTTAGTAGGCCAAAGTGTGGTTGATATCATGCGCAAGAAATAATTTTAAATGAATTTGTTAAGGAACATCGTCAGAAATTCCTGCCTGTGAATGCTGAAATTTTTAAAATTAAGGCACATGAAATTACTAGAGAGCAAAAAATCAAAAATGTTAAGGCTAGTCACAGCTGGATTGATCTGTTTATGAAGCACTGGGGTTTTTCGCTTCAGAGGTGAACCGTTGCACAGAAGCTGCCGAAAAATTATGAAGAAAAACTTCTGGAATTTCAGCGCTTCGTAATTAGGCAGTGCACAGAAAAGCAATACCTTCTTGGTCAGGTAGGAAATGCTGACCAAACTCCCGTATATTTTGACATGTTGTCAAATTATATGGTTTACACCAAAGGAAGGAAAGACATAAGTGTTCTTACATCAGGGGGTGAAAAACGGCAGATGTCTGTCATGCTTGCTTGCACAGCAGATGGACATAAATTACACCCATTCATAGATTTCAAGTCAAAGACTTTACTGAAATCAGAAGTGTTTCCAAAAACTGTAATTGTATGAGCAAACAAAACTGGGTGATTTTCAGAGGACAAGGTGCTGGAATGTATTTGGCGCGTGTGGAATCATCATCCTGGCGCAATGCTTGGTTTATGGCAGTCTGTTGGTATTAGATGCGTACGCAGGCCATACAACACCTGCAGTAAAACAAAAATTAGAGGAAAGCAAAACAGACTTGGCAGTAATTCCAGGTGGGATGATGTCATTTCTGCGACCACTTGATGTCTGTTTAAATAAACCATTTAAGAACAAGCTTAAACGCATGTACACAGACTGGCTTTCGAAAAGCAACGGACAACTAACACCAACAGGATGTGTAAAACGGGCAAGTTTGTCGCAAGTTTGCCGATGGATTTATGATGCATGGAAGCGTGTTCCAAATCAGACTGTGCAACAAGAATTTAAAAAATGTTTGATATCCAATGCACTACATGGTATGGAGGATGATGCTCTGTATGAAGAAATGAGCAACATAGAATCGAGTGATAGTGATTCAGAATCATGACTGAGATTTTAAACATTTTGTATAAGATGTATTACAAACCAAATAAAATTTTGTTTTAAATTTCAGCATTTAATTTCTAAGTTATTTTCATTCTTATTTTATAAGTGTTGCTACTCTGCATTGCACTTTGCATTCCTGTTGGCTGGGTGTATTTTCTATACATAACTTTCAGCACAATAATTTTTGTATCATGGATTGTAGTCTCTGTAGCTGATAACAATAGCATCTGACATTACAAAAGTGGAAGCTTCTAAGTGAACCATCATCTGGACAAGTTAGCCATCAGTGATGACATCAACGAGATTTCTTGATATCTTCATGACTGTTATCCACAGAGAATTTGCATCATGGGTGGCCTCACTTCCATAAATGGTCACCTTGCTTGGTTTTCCTAAATTCAGCATTCATACTAGTGTCTGGTACTTCTGTAGTAGTAAATCTAACAGGGAATGGCTACAGCATGTTGGAGAGCAACCTCATCTATGGTACAGTGATGCGCTTTGTCTCACAGGTTGACTACAATCATATGCATTTGACTAGCATCAACAGAACTGTTTGATGGTTGATGTCTGTCAGCATAATACTTGTCATAAATTCACCTTCTTTTTCTGCAGTTGCTTACGAGTCCAGGGCATGCAGAGTGGAAACACACTGGTGTGTCATTCTCTGTCCTCCAAATGTCTGTTCTTCTGTGGGACACAGTACTTGGCAGAGGATTTGGTAGTAGCTACATTAGTCTGGGACTGGGTTGTTGTCTGACAGCTATGAGTCCTAGTTAGCCAAGCCCATTCTTCCGGGCATGTTTAGCTGGTGGCAGAGGTTAGTGCTAAAGACTGATACACCTCTTCCTCAATATTCTCTACTACCTCCTGATGCACCAGGTCAACATCAAAGGCTGCTGTCTCTTCTATACTCAGTGAAAAATTTCTGGCTGCCATCCATTGCTGTGTCTCTTCTCTTACTATCCTGTGTACGAGAGAGGTGAGCTTGTGGTGGTCTCCTATGACTGTCACACGGGCAACATTCAACAGTCGAGCATGTCTCTTTCACCAGGCCTCCCCACCCCACCCCATACCACCACTCCCCACCCCTGTGAGTGTGTTTTATTATTATTATTATTATTGTATTTCCACATTGTGCTGGCACCATTTGATGAATTCGTCTGTTGTGATATACTTTAACAGAAGTGCTTGCATATGTCTTCTGCAACTCTTTTCATCAAATGTGGATTTTGTCCAGTTCTGTCATATTCAGATACATGATGTGGCACAGGGTCAAATCATTTTTTATCTACAACTGTGCCATTCCACCATGACATTTGACCTTGTTCGATTCTTCCACCAGGTGGACTTGCCACTGATTGTCACCAACCATTTTCTTCAGTTCAGCCTGGTATTTTGTCCCAGCTATTGAGTTTCTCTTCATTATTCTTAAACTAGTGCTGGACTGTTCCCTCTAGATAAAGGTACACATTTGCAAAACACATCATATCATCCCACTTGTTCTATTTGGTGACTCAGCTGAGTCCCTTGAGGCAAATGTTTGGTTCCTGACAAGTATCTCCGGAAAACACTGATAGGTGCCTGATGTGCAGCTGAGTTACTGCTGTTTTGGACTGCATCTGTCTCCTGAATATATGGGTCTTATGAATGATGTACAGTTTGTATTCAGGTTCCTCTCTGTGTAAGACTGCTGTTATGTTGCCCAATTGGAGCCATGCATCTCCACCAAACAATGTCACATCAAAACCACAATCAATTCCAAACTGGAACTCAGGGTTATCAATGAATTACAACTCTTACAACGCAAAGCATGTTTACTACTGACACCAACACAGAACTACAAGAGAACTGAATTCCTGAACATAGGTTGCTGCTATTTATACAAATATAGAATATTCCAGACTGTACTATTTCTACATATTCCAGAATATACAAACATTAAACACGTAAGATATCTTCAGAACCTTACAGAAACAATGAATAGCAAACAACAAAAAAATACTGTTGTTCAGGGTTGAACTGGTGGCCCGCGGCATGCCAGTAACACTAACCACCACAGCACACTGAATGATACTACAACTCACGGAAATATTTAAGTACATCTATAAGTGCCACAGATGTCTTAGTGAGCTTTACAGACATCATAGTTTCTACTGCAGATGTCAAATGTCATTAACTATTAATATCGTAAAAAACTGACAATTATTCAAGGATTTTGTTATTGACACTTCATCACTCATAAATGTGAGCAGGCAGGCATGTTATGTCTGTTTAAAATGTGCACTGTACAAGAGGAATATTTGGAAAAAATGATTCCTCAAGTTCCTTAATAATCTTCAGATGATTTATTTGAGAACGACTCAGATTGGACTGCCTGAAAATGGGGTGAAGGCTTGATTTGTTTCAAGTGTTATTGCTGCATATGTTTCTAGTATTATTTTCATGGAAAGGTGGTAAGAGAAGATATAGTCTGTCATGAAAAGGATTAATTTCAAACACGGAATGACAGCAGAAAGGACTTCGCATACGAGTGTAATGTTGAAGTCAGTATCCCTCCTTTCTTCAAGTTGTACCATTTGCACTGCATTATTAATGATAAACATAATTTTAATTGTAATCTTTCTGTTTTAGGTGTCTATTTGGCACATATACTGGTTATGGAAAAATAGAAATATAAAGACCATGTCTCTGCATATGTATTTACATTTTTTATGTAGTAAATACTGTAAATATGAGTTTAATCTGTTTACTCAGTTTCTACACTATCAATACAAATGCTCGTATCTAAATGTGGAAAAATCCAGGAAACCTAAAAAAGTTATAAAATTGCAACTAGAGGTTGGTACAAACAAGATGTAGATGTATACACTGTAATAAGACCTGAGGAAAAAAAGGCAAACAGATTTTAGACTGTCCATAAATAATGGAGATTTCTGACATCGCCAGCACTGTAAATGTAGTGACTGAGTGACTGGTAGAACATGTTCGTACAGTAATTATTAAGAACAGTCACATCATGATATTGAGGCTTACTTTCCAGTTTACATAAACAATACTGCATGAAATCATTTCCAGAAAAGCTGGCAAGTTTCTGTAACAAGGGTATGCACAGACAAGACTCACACTTTGAAAAGTGTCTTAGCAATGGAAGAATTTTCATATGAGTAGCCAGTTGAATGTTCTCTTACTTAAAATAAATGCCACTGATATTGTGCTGAAACTTATTTTCAACATGATACTCAATTGATCAGTGAGGGAATAACTAAACTAATATGTGTTCATAGGTTTTCCCAGCAAATATGCCAACTGAAAGTGTCTTAGGCATGCAGATAGATTGATTCATCATTGTAGAACAAATTTTCAATGGAATAACGTGCCATTATCACCTGATGATGGTGGTGCATTATGCCATTGAAAATTCATTCTACAACAATCATTCAATCTGGCTGCATGCCCGAGAGACTTTCAAGTAACTAAAATTACTTCATATGTATTAAGCTAACTTTCTCATAGCATTAATGTGGCATTCAAAGTCTCACTTACCAACAGCATCATATGGACGTTTACAAATAAAAGCATCTGCATACAGCTCATTGCAGTCTCTTGCACTCCAATAAAAATAATCAGTTTCACACGCTGTTGTCATCTCATCCAAAATACATGGGAATGTTCGACTGATTACAATACATAATGGATGTGTAGCAGTAGCTGGTGGAGTCTCAAGTTCAAGTTGCCAACCTAGAACAGCAAGACTAAATAAAAATGTAAATGGACAGAAGAATTGTAATGGTAACATAAATTACTAATCTATTTGGAACAATTCCAGAAATAATTCATATAAACTGTTTCATTACAAAGAAATAAACAGAGGTGATTAATAGCAAAGACTCTCTTGCAGTTGAAAGATGCATGACATATAGATACACACAACAACAAAGGCAACAAAACACACACACACACACACACACACACACACACACACACTGTTTAATTGCAGTTGTCCAAGCAGACAAGTATGCAGGAGAGGAAAGGAGTGTTGCAACTGGGAGGTGTTTATTTGTGAAGACAAGGACGGATTAGGAGATGTTGGGCAGCAGGAGAGCAGGGACGATAAGTAGACCTCAGTGGCAGTGGAAAATAAGGATTAAATATAGTAATAAGCATAAAATGGATGTGTGAAGCTTGGAAGTCCAAGTGGGTTGTAACAACATTACAATGTAGTTGGACAGGATAATGAAAATGTACAGGTGTATCTGTATTTCATACTAGGTGGCTTTGAAGAACAGCACTGGTTGAAAACTTAGCAATATTTTCAGTCTTGTTTATGGGCCTGTTGACCATGCAATGCCCAACGATACTATGAGTTGTTACCTTCACTATTTCGATTATTTACATTCCACCAAGGGGTTTCCATTACCATATAAAATTTCCCTTTTCCTTTCCCATGAATGATACTGACACAAGAGAGTAATGGAATGGAATGGTGACAGTGAAGGTAGGTGGTGATATTTTTTGGAAATATGGACGGGACCAAGAAAAATGAAATTTCCTGATTATAGGAAACCAACATTCTAACAACCGTAAAAGACATTATTTTATCGGATGTCTCAATCTGATTGAAAGTAATAGAAAATTGATTTTAGTCCATAGATGATATGAAGGGAAGTAAAGTTAGAAAAGAATAGGAAACTCATGAAATGTTGACGAAAATGTAGCATCAAATAATGGGGAAAAATATAGAAGATCAGGTAAATCAACATAGAACAAAGATAGGAAAACTGATGGAAAAGTGTGAGGTAATAGAGACATTAAAGAAGTAAGGAAATTATGAAATTTTGTACAGGAGAGTTAAAGAAAGAGTATTTGAATATGAGAAAAGAAATATTAATTGAATGGCGACTGATCATAATGAGATAATTACACTTTCTGAGCAATGAGAAGTGTTTAACATACCAAAATAGTAGACTGAAGAGCTGAGTGAAAGAAAACAAAAGGAAAGGTGCCTGCCTACTGAAGAAGACAAATTGCTGGATGATGATGAAGATTAGAAAGGTTACCACATTCTGAAAGACAAAGCAGTAAAGAGTCTTAATGAAATGAAAGACAAAAAGGCAAGTGGAATAAATGAGCAACAAGCATAAATATTTATTGGTGCTGTAAGTATGGGAATAAGGGTGTTATGTAAATGAACATGTGAAAGTGGGACACAGCCAAAACAATTCTTGATGACAATCATTATTCTAATTGAGGGAAAAAGCATCAGCCCATCAGTATTGTTGCACCCCAGGTGGCCACCATTGGTCAACTGCTTCCTCTCAACAGTCACTGCTGCTGGCCCATTGGCTTCACTAATGCTGCTGCTCCCACTGGGTTTCTGCCATGTTGCCATCACAGCTCACATCAGACTCCTGCCGAGCTGACTCTGTTGCTTCCACACCCTGCGGCGCTTCTAGCACTGCTCCACACTGAACTGCAGCCAAGCTGGTGTTGAAGCATCACTAGTCACCTACTAAACTCAGATCACAACATCGTACCAGACTGCGGCCAAGCCAGTGCCGCAATACATGGTGGGCTCCTGCCAATCCTGCACCCGCAACATCACACTGAGCACCAGCCACACCCCAACCACAGGATCACACTGGGTGCCAGCTGCACTCTCACCCCAGCATCATGCCAGGCACTGGGTGCATCCTTGCTGTAATGTCACACAAGTCGACAGCTGCACCTATGCAATAGCATTATTCCAGGATCCTGCAGGCTCATGACGATGCCACTAGGACTGGCTAGTCAGCACCCTGCCCACCAGATCCAGAGGAGCATTCTCAGTTTTATTTACCAGATGTGCTATTGTTAACCTTTGCCTTTATTTGTGCAGTAAAATGTTACAGATGCCTATCTGGGAAACAGTTGTTTATTTTTAGCTAACCTTGCCACCACCTAAGGCCACAAAAGTTGACAGTGAGGCCTTTCTGTCACCACTGCCAGTATCTTCACCTGGCATTGTGTCTGGAAATGACTAGAGTTGTGTCCCACCTGGCCTTTGCCCTTCCAACATCTAGCTGAGCCTGCTGGTGCCTGATGTCTCACTGGCCCAGGGAATCCAGCCAACCTTGTCAGCATCACTGCAGCTCAAATGACCCTCAACAATCAAGCATCTGCCTTCCATCAGCCACGAATGGGTTGCTGACATCCCATCTGTCAACCCGCATCTGGCTGAGCCTGACGGCACCTGGGCTGATGATGCACCAGACCTTCTGCATCCAGCCATGCTGCCACCACCTTGATGCATGCCTTGCTTCTGGGCCAGTACCCTACTGACACCTTCAAGTCTCCGGCAACCATTGTTGATTAAGCTTGTGCCTTCCACTGGGCACAGATGCTCTGCAGGCGCCATCTTGGCCCCTGTGGCCATTGTTGGTTGACTCCTATCTCCTATCAGCTGCTGAAGTTATCACCACTTCATCAGCCCAACAACACTGTAGATGGCTGTTGTTGGTCTAACTTTTGTCTTGTACTGGTCACTGGTGCCATTCCAATGCTGACTCACTATTTTCTGCCATCCTAGGAATCACCACTACTGCTACTGTTGCTCTTCCATGCCTCCTAGGGCCCTCTCACACCCCTAATCAACTATCCACCTCCCAAGCACAGTGCACGTTTCTGCCTACTCCTCTCTTCTGAGAACCAGGACAGTGTATAGTCTCCCTTATGCTCTTCTTTGTGGTGTTGCTCTTGGCACCTTTCTGAGTGTTGCTGTGCTCCTTTGCGCACTGCACAATCAATAATGTCTTTCTGCCACATCAAGCCGCCATCCCCCAGCCTTACTTTTTCAATTTGCTTGCTCCTATACACACCATGCATTCTGGACAGTTGTCAGACTGTGGGCAGCCACCGTTGGCCAAGGCAACCTTCCATGGACCACTGACATCCTTCTGACACAACATTTTTTCTTCGTGCCCACATTGTGACCTCTGCCCTTGGCCATATCTCTGCCTTATGGATGTGTCCTTTTTGCCTACTTCCCATTTTCCAATCCAGCAATCACTGGGATTGTTCAACCACCTTATCCTCAAGGCACAGGGGTACTATATCAGGCCATTGATGGCCCAGTACACACACATCCCATGATTAGTCTCACCACATGGCTGTGGGCACTTCTCTGCCATAGATGCCAACTTCTCTGCTAGCTGTGTGCACACCACTGACACCAGCAATGTGATCATGGGACTATTCTTCATCCATGGTCACATGCTTCCACACATGGATTTTTATTTGTCTCCTTGTATAGGCGACATCATGACCACCAGCAGACAGAGGGGTCCCACTCTGGGCTTTATGTCAGCCGCATCCCATGGTCCATCAATCAGAGCCACATCACACGCCTTGGTAGCCCTTTGATATCCTCACATCTTGGGCAGCCACCATTGGTCACGTACCACCAACCACAGCAGCTGACACCTGCCAATGCTGCCACCACCTGATTTCCTTCAGTGATGCTGCCACTCCCACTGGCTTTCCACAGTAACATTGTAGATCACATTACACTCTTACTGAACTGGCACTGCCACTTCTGCATTTTACCTGGGAACAGCTGTTTATTCTGTGTTGTCCTTGCCACTATGCAAGAACACAAAGAAATATGTTCCAAATGGCTTTAATATACTGTGAAGAGCCAAAGAAACTGATACACCTGCCAAAAATCAATTAGGGTTCCCATGAGCATGCAGAAGTGCCACAACACTTGGCATGGACTTGACTAAGGTCTTGAATACTGAAAGGTCATCGAATATGAGGGAGTGACGATCTCTTCTGAACAGCATGTTGCAGGGCACTCCAGATGCACTCAATAATGTTCATGTCTGGGGAGTTTGGCGGCCAATGGAAGTATTTAAAATCAGAAGAGAGTTTCAAGAGCCACTCTGTAGCAATTCTGGATGTGTGGGGCATTGCATTCTCCTGCTGGAATTGTCTAAGTCCATCGGAATCCACAACAGACACGAAGGGATGCAGGTGATCTGACAGTGTGCTTATGTATGTGTCACCTGTCAGTCATGTCTAGACATATCAGGGGTTCCATATCACTCCAACTGCACATGTCCCACACCATTATAGACCCTCCACAAGCTTGAACAGTCCCCTGCTGACATGCAGGGTCCATGGATTCATAAGGTTGTCTCAATACCCATATACGTTCCTCTGCTTGATACAATTTGAAACAAAACTCACCCAACCAAGCAGCATGTTTCCAATCATCAACAGTCCAATGTTCGTGTTGACACACCCAAAAAAGTCATAAAGCTTTGTGTTGTGTAGTCATCAAGGGTACCCGAGTGGGCATTTGGCTCCGAAAGCACTTATCAATGATGTTTCGTTGAATGGTTTGCACGCTGACACTTGCTGATGGTCCAATGTCGAAATCTGCAGCAATTTGCAGGAAAGCTGTCACACTGATGATTCTCTTCAATCATTATTTGTCCATTCTTTCAGGATCTTTTTCTGGCAACAGTGATGTTAGAGATTTGATGCTTTACCATATTCTTGATATTCACAGTACACTCATGAAATGGTCACATGGTAAAATCCCCACTTCATTGCTATCTCAGAGATGTATGTCCCATTAGTCATTCACCGACTATAAACCCACATTCAAACTCACTTAAGTCTTGATAACCTGCCTCTGTAGCAACAGTAACCGATCTAACAATTTTGCCAGACCCTTGTTGTCTTATATAGGTGCTGTTGACCGCAGCACCATATTATGCCTATTTACATATCTCTGTATTTGAATAGCATGCCTATACTAGTTTCTTTGACACTTCAGTGTATCATACAGCACTTGGATAAGTAGAACTCTTAATTAGTGGATGTAAACTTCCATCTATGCAACTAACTGAAGGCAGCTTTTTATTGCCATATGCTTTTTGCTTCTTTTATTTATGAACAATCTCCAGTGGCCTGTACTACACACACGCTCATAAATTAAGGATAATTGCAGAATGGGGTGACACACAATGTGGCACTACCCAAAACTGGTGCTAATAGCATAGACACATAGGGAACACACATGACACAGATCTGTAAGTCCATGGTATTGGTGATAAGTTAAGAAAACCATCCCAAAACACATGTGCTACAAAATGCCACTGTTTCCCATGCATGTACCCTGACATCAATATGGGATGTGATCACCGTGCACACGTACACAGGCTGCACAATGGGTTGGCATACTCTGGATCAGTTGGTCAAGCAGCTGCTTGGGTATAGCCTCCCATTCTTGCACCAGTTCCTGTCGGGGCTCCTGAAGTGTCGTATGGGTTTGAATACATACAGCAATACATTGACTGAGAGCATCCCAAACATGCTTGATGGAGTTTAGGTCTGGAGAACAGGCAAGCCACTCAATTCACCTGATATCTTCTGTTTCAAGGCACTCCTCCATGATGGCAACTCGGTGGGGCCGTGAATTATCATCCATCAGGTGGAAGGTGGGACCCACTGCACCCCTGAAGAGTTGGACGTACTGGTGCAAAATGACATCCCGAAACACCTGACCTGTTACAGTTCTTCTGTCAAAGACATGCAGGGGTGTACGTGCACCAATCATAATCCCATCCCACACCATCAAACCATGACCTCCATACAGGTCCCTTTCAAAGACAATAAGGGGTTGGTATCTGGTTCCTGATTCATGCCAGATGAAAACCCAGTGAGAATCACTGTTCAGACTGTACATCAACTCGTCCCAACCTGGGACCACTGTTCCAATGACCATGTACTGTGTTCTTGACACCAGGCTTTACGGGCTCTCCTGTGGCCAGGGGTCAGTGGAATGCACCTTGCAGGTCTCCAGGCAAATAAACCACGTCTGTTCAGTCATCTGTAGACTGTGTGTCTGGAGACAACTGTTCCAGTGGCTCGGTAAGGTACCAAACGAGGCTACCTGCACTACTCCGTGGCTGTCTGTGGGCACTGATGGTGAGATATCAGTTTTCTTGTGGTGTTGTACACCGTGGATGTCCCATACTGTAGCACCTGGACACGTTTCCTGTCTGCTGGAATCATTGCCATAATCATGAGATCACACTTTGCGGCACACGGAGGGCCCGTGCTACGACCTGCTGTGTTTGACCAGCCTCCAGTTGCCCTAGTATTCTACCCCTCATAACGTCATCAATATGTATTCTTTGAGCCATTTTCAACACACAGTCACCATTATAATGTCTGAAAACATCTGCACACTTACTCGCTGCACCATACTCTGACATGCACCAACACACCTCTGTGTATGTGGACTGTTGCCAGCACCACCGTGTGACGACCGCAGGACAAATGCACCGCATGGTCATACCATGAGGTGATTTAAACCTACAAACCGGCCACCAGAGCATTGTTTCACCATGTATCAGCAATATCCTTAATTTATGAGCATGAGTCTACATGATTCTTTTTATAGATGTAATAAATGTCCATTATTACATCTATAAAAAGAATCATGTACACTCATGCTCATGCCGTTGGTGGGGAGGCTTGCGTGCCTCAACGACACAGATAGCCGTACCGTAGGTGCAACCACAACGGAGGGGTATCAGTTGAGAGGCCAGACAAATGTGTGGATCCTGAAGAGGGGCAGCAGCCTTTTCAGTAGTTGCAGGGGCAACAGTCTGGATGATTGACTGATCTGGCCCTGTAACACTAACCATAACGGCCTTGCTGTTGTGATATTGCAAATGGCTGAAAGCAAGGGGAAACTACAGCCATAATTTTTCCCGAGGGTATGCAGCTTTACTGTATGATTAAATGATGATGGCGTCCTCTTGGGTAAAATATTCTGGAGGTAAAATAGTCCCCCATTCGGATCTCCGGGCGGGGACTACTAGGGAGGATGTTGTTATCAGGAGAAAGAAAACTGGCATTCCACAGATCGGAGCGTGCAATGTCAGATCCCTTAATCAGGCAGGTAGGTTAGAAAATTTTAAAAGGGAAATGGATAGGTTAAAGTTAGATATAGTGGGAATTAATGAAGTTTGGTGGCAGGAGGGACAAGACTTTTGGTCAGGTGAATACAGGGTTATAAATACAAAATCAAATAGGGGTAATGCACGAGTAGGTTTAATAATGAATTAAAAAATTGGAGTGCGGGTAAGCTACTACAAACAGCATAGTGAATGCATTATTGTGGCCAAGATAGACACGAAGCCCACAACTACTACAGTAGTACAAGTTTATATGCCAACTAGCTCTGCAGATGATGAAGAAATTGATGAAATGTATGATGAGATAAAAGAAATTATTCAGGTAGTAAAGGGAGATGAAAATTTAATAGTCATGGGTGACTGGAATTTGACAGTAGGAAAAGGAAGAGAAGGATTATGTAATGGTAAGACAGAGATTTAGGAACAGATTTTAAATTGTAAGACATTTCCAGGGGCAGATGTGGACTCTGACCACAATCTATTGGTTATGAACTGTAGATTAAAAATGAAGAAACTGCAAAAAGGTGGGAATTTAAGGAGGTGGGACCTGGATAAACTAAAAGAACCAGAGGTTGTACAGAGTTTCAGGGAGAGCATAAGGGAACAATTGACAGCAGTGGGGGAAAGAAGTACAGTAGAAGAAGAATAGGTAGCTCTGAGGGATGAAGTAGTGAAGGCAGCAGAGGATCAAGTAGGTAAAAAGACGAGGGCTAGTAGAAATCCTTGGTAACAGAAGAGATACTGAATTTAATTGATGAAAGGAGAAAATACAAAAATACAGTAAACGAAGCAGGCAAAAAGGAATACAAACGTCTCAAAAATGAGGTCGACAGGAAGTGCAAAATGGCTAAGCAGGGATGGCTAGAGGACAAATGTAAGGATGTAGAGGCTTATCTCATGAGGCGTAAGATAGATACTGCCTACAGGAAAATTAAAGAGACCTTTGGAGAAAAGAGAACCACTTGCATGAATATCAAGAGCTCAGATGGAAACCCAGTTCTAAGCAAAGAAGGGAAAGCAGAAAGGTGGAAGGAGTATATAGAGGGTCTATACAGGGGCGATGTTCTTGAGGACAATATTATGGAAATGGAAGAGGAGGTAGATGAAGATGAAAAGGGAGATATGATACTGCGTGAAGAGTTTGACAGAGCACTGAAAGACCTAAGTCGAAACAAGACCCCGGGAGTAGACAACATTCCATTAGAACTACTGACAGCGTTGGGAGAGCCAGGCCTAACAAAACTCTACCATCTGGTGAGCAAGATGTATGAGACAGGCGAAGTTCCCTCAGACTTCAAGAACAATATAGTAATTCCAATCCCAAAGAAAGCAGGTGTTGACAGATGTGAAAATTACAGAACTATCAGTTTAATAAGTCACAGCTGCAAAATACTAACACGAATTCTTTACAGACGAATGGAAAAACTGGTAGAAGCCGACCTAGGGGAAGTTCAGTTTGTATACCATAGAAATGTTGGAACACGTGAGGTAATACTGACCCTATGACTTATCTTAGAAGAAAGATTAAGGAAAGGCAAACCTACGTTTCTAGCATTTGTAGACTTAGAGAAAGCTTTTGACAATGTTGACTGGAATACTCTCTTTCAAATTCTGAAGGTGGCAGGGGTAAAATACAGGGAGCCAAAGGCTATTTACAATTTGTACTTTTAAGAGTCGAGGGACATGAAAGGGAAGCAGTGGTTGGGAAGGGAGTGAGATAGGGTTGTAGCCTCTCCCTGATGCTATTCAATCTGTATATTGAGCAAGCAGTAAAGGAAACAAAAGAAAAGTTTGGAGTAGGTATTAAAATCCATGGAGAAGAAATAAAAACTTTGAGGTTTGCCGATGACATTGTAATTCTGTCAGAGACAGCAAAGGACATGGAAGAGCAGTTGAACGGAATGGACAGTCTTGAAAGGAGGGTATAAGATGAACATCAACAAATGCAAAACGAGGATAATGGAATGTAGTCAAATTAAAACGGGTGATGCTGAGGGAAGTAGATTAGGAAATGAGACACTTAAAGTAGTAAAGGAGTTTTGCTATTTGGGGAGCAAAATAACTGATGATGGTCGAAGTAGAGAGGATATAAAATGTATACTGGCAATGGCAAGGAAAGCGTTTCTGAAGAAGAGAAATTTGTTAACATCGAGTATTGATTTAAGTGTCAGGAAGTCATTTCTGAAAGTATTAGTATGGAGTGTTGCCATGTATGGAAGTGAAACGTGGACGATAAATAGTTTAGACAAGAAGAGAATAGAAGCTTTTGAAATGTGGTGCTACAGAAGAATGCTGAAGATTAGATGGGTAGATCACATAACTAATGAGGATGTACTGAATAGAGTTGGGGAGAAGAGGAGTTTGTGGCACAACTTGACTAGAAGAAGAGATCGGTTGGTACAACATGTTCTGAGGCATCAAGGGATCACCAATTTTGTACTGGAGGGCAGCGTGGAGGGTAAAAATCGTAGAGGGAGACCAAGAGATGAATACACTAAGCAGTTTCAGAAGGATGTAGGCTGCAGTAGGTACTGGGAGACGAAGAAGCTTGCGCAGGATGGAGTGGCATGGAGAGCTGCATCAAACCAGTCTCAGGACTGAAGACCACAAGAACAACAAACATTAATGTCCATCTGGAAAGCTGTTGCACTCAGTGACTGTTATATTGACTTGTAAATTATAGATTGCAGCAATCAGTCGTCCTTTTAAATATTAATATGCAGATCCAGATTTTGGCTAGAAGCTAGCCATTCTCAATGCACTATTATTTTCACTCAAAGCATATAAGTCCCTGTTGACTGGCTTTCACCCACAGTTCATTAAATACTACTCAACCAATCAATAGGGACTTACATGCTTTTAGCAAAAATAATAGTGCATTGAGAATGGCTAGCTTCCAGCCAAAATATGGCTCTGCATATTAAAATTTAAAAAGGACAACTGATTGCTGTACTCTATAATTTACAAGTAAATATAATAAATGTATTATGTGGTAGTCACAGTATGTTACTATGTTACATTTTGTCATGTTATACTCTTGTTCTGTTGTAGCAGAAATTTTGTGATGTGAATTTATCGTTCGGTGTTACGATTTCCATCATTGTTACCCCATTTGTGTAGTCCTGGAGATGTGCTCATTAGTCTCCATGGTCCAGTTGCCCGATTTCCAATGTTCTATCATCCACATTTGATTCAACACATCACTTACACTTTACATTTTGTATTCAATATGTGTGTGTTTTCAGTGTGCAGTGTTGCCAATTGTCACTGTGTGTTTATCTCTCATCTTTTGTTTGTGTTGTGTGTGTGGCTTCATATTTTCATTTGTTATGTGTGTGTGTGTGTGTGTGTGTGTGTGTGTGTTTGAGAGAGAGCAGAGAGTTATTGTTTGTATATATTTGGTCACTGAGTACCTTCCTTTCCATTGCAATGGCTCTTTGGGTGTGAAAGTTTTCTTGCAATGTCAGGAACTTTTTGTTGTGATTATTCATTCTAATAACTGTCACGTCATGTTCCATGTTAGATAGTTCATGTCCATGTTTTATCAGGTGTTTGGCGAAGGTAGAATGGCTATTTCCATATTTCCAACTTCTTATATGTTCTTTATTAGTTTTGAAGTGCCTACTTAGATATCCATAGACATACTGATTTACATTGTTGGCACTATAGCTGGTATATACCTGCCCCTTGGCATATGTCTGTTGTTTTTAAATGTGATTGGAGTCTGTTTCTTGCTCTGTAAGAAATGCATCATCGCTATTTCTTTAATATGTTGGCTATCTTGTATGTTGCTTTGCATCTGTGTGTTAAAGTGTACCATTTTTTCCGTTAGTCATGTCGTAAGCATTACTGTTCTATGTTTCTGTGTGTGCTGTAGTGTACATGGCGTCATTTGGTGTTTGTGTTCTCTGCTTATTTTCATTTTTCTTTAATTGTGTTTTAATTTTTTGGTTGATATTTTGTACTAGATGGGTGTGGTAACCATTTTTCTGTGGCTATGAGTTGTATTGTTTGTAATTCTTTCCATAGTTTTCTTTACTGAGTGAGATGTTATTTAGTCTCTGTAACTTGTGTCACAGGGCTGCTAATTTTTGATTTTGTGGCTGGTTGGATGAAAAATGTATAATTGTATCTATGGCTGTTGGCTTTCTGAAGATGTCAAATGTTTGTTTACTGTTGTCTCTCTTTATTGTTATATCCAAGAAATGTATTTGCTTTTGTTTCTTTTTCCATAGTGAATTGAATATTTTTTTGTATATTATTTATGTCTGTATAAAGTTTATCAATTTTTTCTGTGGGTTTATCTACAATACTGATTGTCATGCACTTATTTGTCAAAACAATCTCCCAAATTTAAGCCAGTGGGGAAGTTTCATCCGATATACTTTTTAAGATTATTTTCATGATCATCACCAAGCAGATGAGATGACCAAAAGAAAATCAATTTTGCTTTAGGTTATTTAACCACAAATGCAGCTGAATGTAATAATGCCCCCTCAGAAAATTTTAAATCTTGGCAAGATTTCCAAGACAGTTTTAAGTGAATGTGTTGGTCTTCAAACACACAGAAAAAGTAACACTGGAACTACTACATCCAAAACATTACAATAGTTCTTGAGGTACATATTAAAAGTATGCTGAGTGGTCCTTACAAAGGGTAAATATCTAGATGAATTCTAAGAATGGAGACATAACTAATCCCAGTAATGATATAGCTCAGAACAATTATGCAATTAAAATCACGGAAAATGAAGATTGTCCTGGATTGCACGCCAAAATCCAGTATGTAACTAATCAGTATTTGGCTGATACATGATACATTTGTTACCTATAATACCAAAGAGACAATGGTTACCAGAAGAAGATAAGGAAACAAAGGAAATTATACCAAAAACTTTAGTGAGTGGGGAAACAGGACATAGAAAAGTAGAAATTTATTTTGATTCAGGTAGCGAGATTTCCTCAATCTCAGAAGAATTAATGACTATGTGTAAGAAGAAAGAATTATTTTCTGTTTTACCAATAACATGTGTACATAGTAAGAATTTACAAAACAGTATTTTTCAGACAAACAGGGCATTATATGCAACTACATTTGTAGTTTTAAGATCAAAAACAAAAAATCATTCTTTTGTAAAGCTTATCCAGTACAAGAAGAAATCAATAAAATGATAGATAGCCAAGTAATAAAACATAGTTTAAGTGTCTGTAATAACACTTTACCTATAGTTATGAAAGGCACAGGAGTTCGAATCATGTTGCCTGTCCTAGCATTAAATAGGCACTTAGAAATGGAACATGCTATACCTGTAAGTGTTGATGAGTCATGGGCATGGTTTGAACATGCAAAATTCTTTATTTCAATAGATTTGACAGATTCTTACTGTCAGATAAGATTACATGAAGATTATAGATAGTATACATCATTTTTATACGATGGGAAATCTTATCAATTTAGTGTTACCTATTTTCATTTCAGTATTTATTAGAGCACTTGATCAAGTTCTCGGAAGAGAATTGTTACAAGAACTTCTAATTTATGTAGACAATATTTTATTACTACAAAAGAAAATTGTGCCTTATGAACTAAGTTGTTGCAAAAATCCCATGCAAAAGGAGTAACTATCAAATCAGGAGAGTCATATTTTGATTAAGAAGAATTAAAGTTTCTAGGACAACTAGTGGGAGTAAACGCTATAAATACAGACCAGGAATGAATAAAAGCTATGAAGGATTGTCAAGAACCACATAAGGTGAACCATTTGTTATGTAAAGGAAAGTTGCTAATCACCATATAGCGGAGATGCTGAGTCGCAGATAGGCACAACAAAAAGACTGTCATAAATAAAGCTTTCGTACCTATCTGCAACTTAGAATCTGTGCTATATGGTGAGTAGTAACTTTCCTTCTCATAATATTGTTACATTCCATCTTGGATTTTCCATTGTTTGATAAATTGAACCATTTATGTCGTTTTCCAGACTAGCAGGATTCTATCATAGATATATAAAAGGAGAAGAAATGAATGATCCATGTTCACTCTGCATTATTGAAACAGATATCTATTTGGATTTGGGATGAAAATACTGCAAAAGCTTTTCAGAATAATAAAGACGCACTGGTAAATGCTCCAGTATTATGACATCCAATAACAAATGAACCATTTAAACTAGCAAGTGATGTATCAGAATATGGTATAGTTGCAAAATTACTTAAGGGAGAATGGGACCTCAAAGCCAGGGAGCATAGAACAATTTCTTTCATTAATAGATGCCTAGGCAGATACAAACTAAAGTACTCTGCAAGTAAGAAAGAACTACTAGCCATCGTTAGGAATATACAAAAATTTGAAATACATATTTTGGGATCACACTTAGTAGTATACACTGATCATCAAGCAGATTGTTGCATAGGCATCTGATGAGATGGGCACTGTTTTTCAACAGGTTAGCATTGACATTATACATATTAAAAATTCTAAAAATCAAGTTCCACCCTGTCAAGGTTACTGCTGGGAATAAATGATACGAAAAGAACTAAAGGGCCTGGAGTAATTTTCTCAATTAATTTCTTAAGTTTAAGTTATAGCAGGACAGATATGATGAGGATTAAATGAGGATGACTATTTCAAAAGTAAGCTTCAACAATGTACACAGGAATCACTACTGTGATTAGAATATCTATGGACACTAGTAGATAAAATATTATTTTGGAGAGAAAATACACACACAATGCTGGAAGCTATGGATTCTGCAGTGTGAGGAGACCAAGTTAGTATGTTTCATATGTAAAAGTTATGGTCACTTTGGTATTTATAAATGTATAAGACATAAGAAAACGTTTTACTACTTGAAGGGGTTAAGAAAGAGAGTTGTTACATTGATACAGACATGCTAAATTTGTCAAAAAGTTGAAGTGGATAACAGTGGTATTAATTATATAATGTATCCTATTTCACTGAAGAGTTTACATGGCTTAAAGGCATAGGATTTTTACGATCTTTTACTGATGGGTAAGAGAGACGCAATATAAATCCGTGCACTTTTAGAATGTTGGTCAAAATAAATCATATTATATCCTATTAAGCAAGCAAAATGGATACAATGATCAATAGTATAAGCAATTATGTTGCAGAGGACGGGAAACTGAAATGACTATTAACTGATAATGGTAATCAGAATTTTAAGGAATTCTTAGCTTGGGAAGGCATACATCATATAACTATATCAAAGTATAACATAAATCAGACCTATGTGAATATATTAAGAAGGAAATTGGATGATTGTGTAGAACATATAGTTGCACCAAACATACAACTTGGGCACAAATGATACTGGAATATCAGGTTATATTAAACAAGTTACCACTTGTGTCTACAGGTTTATCCCCAGCAGATGTAATGAAACATAAATTTATTGGTGAATGCTTGTTTAAATTGTTTAAATGGCCATATGACAATTTGATCGCAGGAGAAAATTTAGAAGACATAGTAAGGAATCATTTACAGCAAACAGCTGAAAGACAAGTTAATGTAATGAGAATGCAAGAACACCAACATGTAATACAGATGACTTAATATTAGTGAAAGAAGTACATCACAGTCCTAATGTACAGAAGAAAATGAATACATTTTTTCTCATTACAGTGGACCATATAAGATACTAAGTATACCACATGCAAAAGATGTTTTCTTGGTTGATCCAAATAACGTTTAATAAAACGATCTGCACAAAGTAGACAAGTTAAGGATTTGTAAACCACTACTTTGTTAAAAGTAAAATAAATAAATAGATGTACAGCTAATCTACTGATTAGTTTCCTTATAATTAGATAACAGGAATCAAATACATTGCAAACAAATTACCAGAAAGAGGTTATTTTGGAAGAAAATGTACACTTTTTTTTTCACACACATGGTGTTCGATCACTCTCTCCAGGCATACAATAGGGGTTTATTGAATTCAATTTTGGGGCCTGTATTGGTGAAGCTGAAATAAGCCATTCTCCAGCACTTTGATGAACAGCTTATCCAAGCAGGGATTTTTTGGGGTGGGAAGCAGGATGGGAATCTGTCTTTGGGGTTTCTTTTCTTCTTCAGTTTCAACAAATCCATTCTTCTTTTTCCTTTCTTTCTTCTCCTTTAAGAGACCTGAACTCATTTTCCCTCTTTCCATAAGCAACAGTCCCCACTGTGGAACCCTTCTCATTTCTGTTTTAACTTCAATATTTTTTCACAGGACACACAGATTGCTCTACTCCTGTGTGACATAAGATACTGACAACTATGACAAATAATGTAATTATTAATAGGTTTACTTGCATCAAAAATTTTTGGGGAATAGTCAGGCACATAGAAGGTGACACACTTAACACATGGTAATTGAAGAATCATTTGTTTGAATAGGGGATGAGTAGACCCAAGAACATACACTAGTTACAAACACAAAGTAACTTTGTCTCACATGTGCTATAAACAAAGTGGCTAATAAAGTTAAACAGCGAAAAGCATGAACCATGGTAGGTATTAAAGGTAGGTATAAAGCTTTGACCTTTAATGAAATAGGTAGGACAGGGAATTATTGTGAAAAAAAATTACAAGTACATGGGTTTGCTTTGAATAAAAGGAGGTAATTAGAGTATAAGGAAGTGTAAGACATGAAATGAGGATGAGTATAGGTTGACATCTGGGTAAATTCAAGTGAAGGAACCTCTTCAAACTGATGTAAAGGGGAAAATAGGAGAAAAGTTGAGGAGGTGCTGTGCAACTGTTTAAAATGAAAATGGAAGTGTACTCACATTAGGAGAAGGTATAAATGAAAGGACAGATAGACAGATCCATGGGTCAGGTACATTTGGGAAAGAAATGGCCTGTACTTTATATTAGTAGGGAGCTTGTATGAGGCACTTTCAGATGATTAAAAAAAAGATTGTACAGTACCTACTCACAGAAGGGAATCAGCAATAATGCAATAAAATGATTTAAAGGGTTGGACTGACAATTTATCATGCCCAAGAAGAGGTTTCCTAGCTATTTAAGATGAATGATTTTCCTAATTATAGCATACGGGAATATTTTACATTTCCATGCATATTAACGTGGAAATATTTGAAATTTGGATGTGTATTCAGAAAAAAATGAGGTGTTGTCAATCTATGATTCCTCTGAAACAGGCAATTGTAAGGAAAGCATGTGTATGAGAATATATATGCAAGGAAGCAAGAACCACTTTAGTTAAAGCAAATCGATCTCTTAAATTAGATAAAGTACTAAGACGACAAGCTATACTTGCCTACTGAGAGAAGTTAAGCAGTTTTAAAGAAACAAGTTTGCATACATTGTACAAGAAAAACAAGAGTTATGACATGGTGTAAGGCTTAAATATGATATATGAGCCTTATAATGAACAATGTATGTTTTTTTCTTATATCAAATATGTTTTTTTTAAAAATATCGTTAATTACGTAATGGATTAAGAATCAACATTGAGACATATAAATTAAATACAGGATGAGTGAATAAAATAGATAAATATGAACAGATAATCTGGCATGACATCATTAGCTTGAGTGCAGGATACGTATGTAACAGAGCTTTTATCAAATACTCTGCTCCACTATTAATACTCGTATCAGCTAAAGATAACCTTAGTAGCTGATACATGTTAAGTCGTGTAGAAAAAAGAAGCAGATACTGTGTGCCCCAGTCAGTGTTTGTAAAGAGAGTGCATGAGCAGTAACAATGAGAGCAGTGGTTAGTTGTCAGGGGATGAGTGCCACTCACTTGCTGCATAAGGTTATAGATATATTTCGACACTCTGAGTTGGCGGTATCATGGATGACATGGAGTAAGAGGGCCACTGACAATATCAATGGGGACCTGAAACTAATAAATCCCTTTTTGATGTAAAAAGATGGAACTTTGAAGTACAGCCTACGGGTCACATGTGTAATGTTGTGTTCAGAGCTTAGACTATTTTGAGTTGTAATTAAGGGGATCTGTCATTGTGAGAGAGGAAGAATCCAAAATATAGAGAAGTGAAACTTAAGAGTTCAAACGTTATTTCATAGCTTGAAGTAGTCATCGTGATCTCATATTTCAGCATCACTCTGCAAAGTATCATCAAAGTTCAGAAGGGAAAGTTCATACACTGAAACTAATAAATCCCTTTTTGATGTAAAAAGATGGAACTTTGAAGTACAGCCTACGGGTCACATGTGTAATGTTGTGTTCAGAGCTTAGACTATTTTGAGTTGTAATTAAGGGGATCTGTCATTGTGAGAGAGGAAGAATCCAAAATATAGAGAAGTGAAACTTAAGAGTTCAAACGTTATTTCATAGCTTGAAGTAGTCATCGTGATCTCATATTTCAGCATCACTCTGCAAAGTATCATCAAAGTTCAGAAGGGAAAGTTCATACACTGCTGTTTCACAGAATAGCTGGGCCGCCAGAACAGTTCATAAAGGTGACCAAACATTATAAAAAATAATATGAAGATGAGTGACAGATCGATACGGTGAAATGTACCAAGCACAAAAAGCAGCTCAAGTACATTGCTATCTGGACTTAAAGCATTATACAACCAACCAATGAATCCTTCCTTTTCTTTTCACCATAAATAACTTAGGATACTGCTGCAAAGACACCACTTATTAACAGTTTTTTTGGAAGGAATGGTGAAAAGAAAAAAGAAAGGCAGAAGGAAATAATAGGAGGTACACAAAAAAATTGCACAAGACAGAGAAATATTGTGTAATTATCTTACTATTGGTCAGAGTACCATACAACAATAAAGAGGCAGCAAAAATCCCAAACCTGACTCATTTGTCTGAATGTGGGAATGTGTCAGGAAGCAATGTGTGTGTGAACTTTGCTTCATAACAACTGCAAGTGTAGTGAAAGTGTTTGTGAATAAGAATGTAAATTGGTCATAATTCCTCTCAAAACAGAAACTGATAGCAAGACTTGCTTCTAACTAAACAAATTTTCATATTTTATTGATGACTGCATGTTTACACCGATCAGTCACAACTTTATGACCACCTACCTTCCACCATTACAAACCTATCAAGGCGACAGCACAATTAACTAGTGAGGAATGACTGCTTCCCTGATAAACACACAGTGCATGTAGTAACAGTGAGTGTGCTGTCTGTGTATAGAATGCGGAAGGTGCGTGATCTATCTGAGTCTGACCAAAGGCTTCGCATGAGCATTTCAGGAACTGCATGACTTGTCAGTTGTTCAAGGAGTGCTGTGAGGAGTATCTTCAACATGTGGCACAACTAAGGTGAAATCACATTCAGACATTGTGGGGTTGGGTGGCCACTACTCATTCCAGATGCTGGACATCGTAGGCTGGGCAGGCTGTTAAAACAGGACAGAGGGCAAACTATGGCACAACTAACATCAGACTTTAATGCTGGTTAGAGTACAAGTGTGTATGATCACATAGTGAACCGAACACACCTAACGATGGGCCTCCTCAGCCAACGACCCATGCATGTGCCAATGTTAACCCCACAACATCGGCAATTACAACTGAAATGGGCACATGTCCATTGGCACTGGACATGGGCACAGTGACAAAACATTACGTGGTCTGATGAATACCAATACCTTCTCCATCACGCTGATGGGAGGGTGTGAATGCGTTGTCTTCCACGGGGACAGTTCATTGACACCTGTACTGTGGGATGGAGACAAGCTGGCAGTGGCTCCATTATGCTCTGGGGAACATTAACATGGACATCCATGGTTCAAGTGGAGTCTGTGCAAGGTACCATGACGGCTAAGGAGTATTGTACATGGGTGCAGACCACATACACCCCTTCATGACAATCATGTTTTCCGACAGCAGTGGCATTTTTCAGCAAGCTGTACCTTGTCAGAAGGCCAGGATTGTGATGGAATGGTTTGAGGAACATAGTGGTGAGTTTCAATTGATATGATGACCCCACAACTCGTCAGGTGCACCTGATCGAACATGTCTGGAAAGTGACTGAAGTCGGAGTTCATCACCCCCCTCCCCACAATTTACAGGAATTCGGTGACTTGCGTGTGAAGATGTGGTCCCAACTCCCTCCAACAACCTACCAAGGTGTCATTGCTTCCATGCCATGACAAATTGCCACTCTTATTCATGCCAAAAGCACCAGCTGTTAGGTAAATGGTTATATTGTTATGGCTGATAAGTGTATGTGTTGCATACCACACCAGACACATTCTGCTTCTACATCTATACTCCACAAAAAATTGTGAAATGCATGCACTTATTAGGGTTAATTTGTGTTCCACTTAATTATAGAGTTCAAGAAGAGTTATTGTTTAAATTCTTCTGTGTGTGAATTAATTAGTCTAAGATTGTCTTCACAGTCCATACAGGAGTGATATGTAAGGGTTTGTAATATTCCTCATTTAATGGTAGTTCTTGAAAATTTTAAGCAGGCTCTCATGGGATAGCGTCTATCACTTCAGGTTTTTAAACATCTTTGTGATGTAGAAAAACGTGAAGTGATGGAAGGATGGTTCATATGAGTGTTTACAGTAATCTCCTTTGCAGACTGTTTACAATATCCTGGTATTCTACCAATGAACCAAAGTTAACTACCTTTGATATCTATGACTGTACCTATACCACATTCTTTTAATATCTCTACTCACTGATACACTCACGTATTTGTATGAGTTGTCTTATTTCAAGTGAGACTCATTGAAGCAGTGTTGAGTCACATTGTCAGTGAAAGTGTTCAGTATGCCTCCCAGGAAAATGATCACAACTTTCAGCTGCCAAAAGAATGTATCAGCAAGCTTGTAGAAATACTGATTTTCATGGACTACTGCATGTTCCCAGAAGAGCAACTGTATTAGACAGGAAATGAGGGTCTAGATATAACATGCATATGAAAATGTATGAATCATTGCAGATATTTTGAAATTGTGCACTATTTTCATCTCAACAATAATTTCACTCTTCAGCAGCATTGCACCTGACAAAATGATAAACTTCTCAGAATTTGTCCCTTCCTTAATCACCTCAACATAAATTTCTATCTTTTCACAGCATTTTCTGAAAGCATTGAACTTTGTGGACAGCCAGTGAGATTTAGATTCAAATATGCTGGCCCTGAAACAATTACTGTTATCAGATGTCAGTCTGTGAAGGAACATCTGTGATTCTAATGAAGTTTCAGTTGTGGGGCTTGATGTCTCAATACACTTAAAATTTCCTGTCTACCTCATGAAATTGCTGTGAATGAGAGTAACAGGAACCTTCCATATAAATAGAATCAGTAGCTGCCCAACTGAAAGGAATATAAGAGCTTCCCAGCTGAAAGGAACTTCAACAACAACTACAAAGAAACCTATGATTACATATTGTACACCAAACAGTGATTTCAGCAGTAATATGGAAAGACTGTTGTTATGTAAGAGGACTGTCTAACCATGAGAATATGCAGCCAAGAGGCCTTGACAAATGTTTGAGCAAGTAGCCTTGACAAATGTTGGAGCAATCCCAGAAGAAAAGGATCTTCAATTTCCACTCCCCAAATTGATCGTACAATGCAACAAGCAATGAGGAGGACATTAACAAGCTTGACTGGAATGTACAGAAGTACTGAATAATAATTTGGGGAAAGATATGATACATCCCACTGCTGACCAGGCAGTAGATGTGATAGTGATTAATGCACATCAAGTGAAAACACCCCATGCTGGAATTCTGCAGCTGGTCACAGCTGGTCACATGGTCTTATCTTATTCAATCATCTGTCCTGAAATGAGTGAAGCATCATACATAAAACTATCAATGTCATATTGTTTAGCAGAAATCAGAATTTTTTGCGGCAAACAAAACTGAAAAAACTGCCCTGGGAAAGCAAAGAAAATGTGCAGTTTGCAACATTCACAGACTCCTAACTTGTCATTCTTGGAATTTAGTAACTAGGCTTTTCAAGATAGTTTGCATCCATCTCTAAGTGTCTGCTCTTCACATACTTTGGTTTGCAGAGTATAAGTATAGATGTAGATGGGTGACATGAGATGTACTGCCTCATATATTCATCATCACTCTCTGAAACTTTGTTACATGGTCAATCTTTGACACATTTGTCCTGTTCAACAATACCATTTCTTCATTTTGAAAGAGCACTTCTCACCATTTCTTCTGTCATATTTATGATAAACTAGAAAACCATGGCAAGAATGTCTTCTTTTCACTTCCACTACAATGGAAAAGAAATACATGAAATGCTGTGGGCTATTTTATATATTTCTTGTTGTTCAACCATTCAGCTTCTTTTGAATATTATTTGTAAACTGCCATGATTGGTCTGAACTTCCCATGTTGATGGAAGCAATTTACATTCTGAATTTTGTCAACTGACATAAAACATTTGTGAACAACTTTATTATGACACAGAGCAGGTAGCAAGTGTCACCCCAATTGCTCTCTTCTATTGATCCAGTGTCAGTTCTCCTCATAGCCTCTTTTGTTCACTAAAAATTTTAACTGTTTATTTTTGTATATACTGAGCTGAACATATAAATGAACAGCTGAAGTGTCCTCAGTCACATTTTTACATGTGAAAAGATGTAAATAAAACATGCGATTGTAATCACATGTAGGAATATTTGTCAGAAAGCAGCAGATTCATCTCAACAACAATCTGGAGACATGCAACATTGTATTGTTTTATAATTCATTTTATTATTTATTTGTTTTTATTATTTTATTGTGAGTTCTGTTGATTCTGATAGCAATTAAGTTGCAAGGATATGGAACGATCAGTATTTTTACAATGTTAGCCATACAGCAACACACAATATGGTTAATTCATGACAATACTCATTGTAATAACATGAGACATTTGAAGAAATAAAAACACATTACATACATCAGAATTAACATTTATATGTACACACTCAGATTAACAATATCAGAGTAATTGACCAACAATATAACATTACAGCAACAAGTAGTTTCATTTATTCTTACATTGCATGGCTAACTCGGTTTTATAATAAAAACCTGTTCCTATGTACTAAAAAATTCACTAATTGAATAGAATGACTTTTGTATTAGATATTCCTTCAGTTTGCTCTTTAACTTTGGTGTTTCAGGAGCAAGACTTTTGATGACACTGGGTAAAGGATTGTAAATTTTGATGCCTGTATAATTTACTCCTTTCTGTACAAGTGCATAGTTTGACTTGTTACTATGAAAGTCCTCTTTCAACCTTGTGTTCTGACCATGATATTCACTATTGCTTTTGAAGAGAGAGTAGTTTTTATTAATGAAACATACAAGGGAGTATATGTACTCAGATATCATTGTAAATACCTGTAGTTTCCTAAACAAATTCCTGCATGAATGCTTCAGTTGCACACCACTCATGCATATGTATAGCTGTCTTCTGAGCAATAAAAACTTTTTTTTGCCAAGGAGTGGTTGCTCCAAAAGAAGATTCCGTAAGCCAAAAGTGCATGGAAATATCTGAAATAATCAACTCTTATGGCCTCCTTATGTGTGTCTGATGCAGTTATACATAAGGCAAATATTGCAGAATGTAGCCTTTTTTCTTGATCTAGGATATGGTTGGGCCAATTTAGCTTGCTGTCTATGTACACACCCAGGAACTTAGCTGAGTCAACTTGCTTTATTTTTTGTCCATTACATTCTATATTTATATCCCCCAGTTCTTTATGTGCCATGTGAAACTGTACATAATGAGTTTTTTGATATTTAGAGAGAGTCCATTACAGTTAAACCATTTCAGAATGTCATCAAATGCATTGTTTGCAGATGTTCCCTGTGGCTTTGTCAACTAGTAGAGAAGTATCATCACCAAATAGGGTGAACTTGCTCACTGACATGGTGCCATCTGGGAGGTGATTCATAAATATAAGAAACAATAAGGGTCCCAGTACTGAGCCTTGAGGCACTCCAGTGCTGACTGTGCCCCACTTGGATAAAGCTGTGATTCCATTACTGTCAGTAATTATTACCCTTTGGTTCCTATGTGTAAGGCAGTATTTAATCCATGTTCCCATTGTTCCACTTAACCCATAGTTGTTGTTGTTGTGGTCTTCAGTCCTGAGACTGGTTTGACGCAGCTGTCCATGCTACTCTATCCTGTGCAAGCTTTTTCATCTCCCAGTACTTACTGCAACCTACATCCTTCTGAATTTGCATAGTGTATTCATCTCTTGCTCTCTCTCTACGATTTTTAACCTCCACACTGTCCTCGAATGCTAAATTTGTGATCCCTTGATGCCTTGAGTCTGCTATATTTAGCAGAATTTTGCGGTTGATACAGTCAAAAGCTTTGGATAGTTCAGACAGGATTCCAATTGGTGCCAATTTTCTGTTAAGAGATTCGAGAATTTGACTGGTGAAAGAGAAAATAACACCATCAATTGATAGGCCTTGCGAGAAACCAAACTGACATTGACTGAGAATGTTATGGTTGTTCAGGTGATTAACAATTCTCCTGTATACCAGTTTCTCAAGGACCTTTGAAATACTTGTTAGCAGGGATATTGGGCGATAGTTTGTTACATCAGTTTTTTCACCTTTCTTGAAAAGTGTTTTCACACAGGCATATTTTAATCTAAGTGAAACAATACCTTGTTTTAGGGATTCTTTAAAAATGTGACACAAGACTGCATTTATATAGCCACGGCTATAAGTTAAGAAGTTAATATTATATCATCCATGATAATTGAATCCTTCTGTTTTGAATATCTTTGGTTCAAAAGTTGTTCCAAATGGTTTAGAAAGATACTGCCAAAATTATAAATGACTTGTTATTTTAGTAATTTCAGTTCCACAGTCTTCAAAGTGAGAATCTACACTGTAAGTACTTATATCTAGGGATTTACATTTTACATTAGTTTTTATTAATGAAACATACAAGGGAGTATATGTACTCAGATATCATTGTAAATACCTGTAGTTTCCTAAACAAATTCCTGCATGAATGCTTCAGTTGCACACCACTCATGCATATGTATAGCTGTCTTCTGAGCAATAAAAACTTTTTTTTGCCAAGGAGTGGTTGCTCCAAAAGAAGATTCCGTAAGCCAAAAGTGCATGGAAATATCTGAAATAATCAACTCTTATGGCCTCCTTATGTGTGTCTGATGCAGTTATACATAAGGCAAATATTGCAGAATGTAGCCTTTTTTCTTGATCTAGGATATGGTTGGGCCAATTTAGCTTGCTGTCTATGTACACACCCAGGAACTTAGCTGAGTCAACTTGCTTTATTTTTTGTCCATTACATTCTATATTTATATCCCCCAGTTCTTTATGTGCCATGTGAAACTGTACATAATGAGTTTTTTGATATTTAGAGAGAGTCCATTACAGTTAAACCATTTCAGAATGTCATCAAATGCATTGTTTGCAGATGTTCCCTGTGGCTTTGTCAACTAGTAGAGAAGTATCATCACCAAATAGGGTGAACTTGCTCACTGACATGGTGCCATCTGGGAGGTGATTCATAAATATAAGAAACAATAAGGGTCCCAGTACTGAGCCTTGAGGCACTCCAGTGCTGACTGTGCCCCACTTGGATAAAGCTGTGATTCCATTACTGTCAGTAATTATTACCCTTTGGTTCCTATGTGTAAGGCAGTATTTAATCCATGTTCCCATTGTTCCACTTAACCCATAGTTGTTGTTGTTGTGGTCTTCAGTCCTGAGACTGGTTTGACGCAGCTGTCCATGCTACTCTATCCTGTGCAAGCTTTTTCATCTCCCAGTACTTACTGCAACCTACATCCTTCTGAATTTGCATAGTGTATTCATCTCTTGCTCTCTCTCTACGATTTTTAACCTCCACACTGTCCTCGAATGCTAAATTTGTGATCCCTTGATGCCTTGAGTCTGCTATATTTAGCAGAATTTTGCGGTTGATACAGTCAAAAGCTTTGGATAGTTCAGACAGGATTCCAATTGGTGCCAATTTTCTGTTAAGAGATTCGAGAATTTGACTGGTGAAAGAGAAAATAACACCATCAATTGATAGGCCTTGCGAGAAACCAAACTGACATTGACTGAGAATGTTATGGTTGTTCAGGTGATTAACAATTCTCCTGTATACCAGTTTCTCAAGGACCTTTGAAATACTTGTTAGCAGGGATATTGGGCGATAGTTTGTTACATCAGTTTTTTCACCTTTCTTGAAAAGTGTTTTCACACAGGCATATTTTAATCTAAGTGAAACAATACCTTGTTTTAGGGATTCTTTAAAAATGTGACACAAGACTGCATTTATATAGCCACGGCAGTGCTTGAGTATCTTAGCTGAAATATTATCAACCCCACAAGAGTTTTTTGACTTCATCTCTCTGATTGTTTTATTGATTTCACTGATTGTTATGGGGGTTATCTGTCAAACTCTGGCTTTGTTAGCTTTATGCAGAAGGACTGTCGCATCATCCACTGTGCCTCCACAGCAATTTTTTCTGCAGCTGTTAAAAAATGTTTTTTTTATGTTTTTTTTATTATTTTATGACCTTCATTGGACCACTCTGGCCAACTTTATATGAAGAATTTTTCAGTTTCCTGTCAGCCCAGTACTTCTTCATTTTCTCGGATCTCATCTTTCTTTCTTCATTGGAAATCACCCTTCCTATTGTCTGTTTGTTGATTCTCATTTGCAGTCTGGTTTCTTTGTCTGTGAGTTTCCTGATTTTGTCAATTTTGTTTCTTAGGTCTTCCAATGTTATCTGTAGCTCATCCACATCTTCCTCGATTTCTGCAATCCACTTAATGTTGCACGTACTATTCCACAATTTTTCTATTATTCTCCTGATGATCCTGTTGTCTGGTGTTGTGATTAGATGTCCAAAAAATGAAATGCATTTCTTTCTGATTGTACTCATTACCAGTTCTATTTCCTTGTAGACTGTTTCATTTGTAACTACTCTCCAGTGTCCATCTTTCTGGTATGATTTGTTGACGCTCATTCTGATGATTCTTCTCTCTATTTTGAATATTTTGTCTATTTGTACAGTGTTAGTTGTTTTGAAGATGGTTTCACTTGTGTATGTTACTTCTGGTTGTGTGACTGTTTTTGTAGTGTTTTAATTTTGTTGCCATTGAAGATATTAGCAGCTTCCTCAGTATTTTTTACAATATTTCCATCCTGAATTAATTCTATGTCAGTCATGTACTCTACTTTTTTACCACTCTCCCTTTTTATAACTTGCCAGATGATTTTTGATTTGTTGCTTGAGTTATCAGTTTCAGATGTACATAGTTTTGGATTTTTTATTACTCTTTTTAAAATATTACAGTAAAATCTATAGTCCTCCTTTTCAATGGGATCATTAGATTACCTTAGGGATTCATATAAATTTCTTTTTGTTATACAGGAAATTCTGATCTCTTTAGTAATCCATTTTGCTTCCTGAGGATTGTTTCTCAAGATTATTTTTGGAACTACAGTTTCAAATAATGACACAAACTCATTAGAGAACAGATTAAATTTTTCATTAATATTTCTCTCCATAAATACAGGGGTCCAGTCATTCTGCTGTAAGAGAAAGTTGAAGATTTCTAAGTTATCATTACTGATTGGCCTGACAGTTTTAAAGGAGTTTTTATCACACAGTTTGATATCATTTACTGTAAGCAGCTGACCATCATGATATGACAGACCATTGAAAATTTGACTTACAATAATACTGCTGCTTCTGTGTCTGTCCAGGAATATATTATCAATTAGTCTCTTACAAGTACTAGCTACTCTAGTGGGAAAGTTAACTACTGAAATAAGGTTAAATGATTCCATCAGGTGTTCTAGTTCTCTTCTGCTGTTATTTGTAGTTAAGAAGTTAATATTATATCATCCATGATAATTGAATCCTTCTGTTTTGAATATCTTTGGTTCAAAAGTTGTTCCAAATGGTTTAGAAAGATACTGCCAAAATTATAAATGACTTGTTATTTTAGTAATTTCAGTTCCACAGTCTTCAAAGTGAGAATCTACACTGTAAGTACTTATATCTAGGGATTTACATTTTACATTAGTTTTAACATAGATTGCAGTCCCTCCTTTCTCCTTTATGGATCTACAGTAGATGGCTGCTAATGAGTATCCATCAGTTTGAGGCATTTTAGTTCCACTTCTCACATGGTGATCTGTAAGACATTTTACTTGTGTATGGTTTACAGATTCAACATCAATAACATCAAGATTTAGAAGCTCCAGTTTGTTTCTGAGACCACTGATGTTTTGGTGGGACACACAGAGTTTACTATTACTGGTTTTTCTTGATTCATAACTACACTTCGATAGCTTAGCATCTCCCCATAAACTCGGCCTGTTTGGTGAATTATTACATCTTGGAGTATCACCAGTCTTAACATTTAGCCTTAAAAAGCCCTAGAAACAGATTGCTGATGGTCATCTAATGATATTGACCACGTGATTATTTCTTGAGGCTTATTTCCTGTTTCACTCATCACTTAATTCACTAGAAGTCATTTTCCCAGGCCAGGGTTTGAATGACTTACCATAACGTCATGTGAAATTGGCGGCCAATATTGTTTATATTCACTATGGTAATGTTCTTGAAGTATTTAGCAACTGAGTTATATTGCTTATTAGCTGCACTTATTTCATGATTCACGCATGACCATTGTGCTAAATCATGACAATGAGGGGTGTTGAGAACAACAACATTAGTATGAGTTTTGTGACTCAAACATTCCTTAAGTTCCTGACAGGCATTTGGTGTTTTGTTTTTAAAGATATCTTTTGGTCCTCCAATTATCACAACGTAATCATTTGTGGACAACTTACTGACTTCTGCCAAGTTTGCATGTTTCCTCAGTTCAGTTAAACCTGCAACTGGTTTGATGAATCCCGCAGCAGCAATCGATGTAGATGCCTCATTTAGTATATGAGAGGCGATTCTGTGCCCATGGCTGTCAGCAATAAGCGTCAGTTTTCTTCTTGATTTTTCTTCCTTGCAGCTTTGAGATTGTGGGTGATGGTGTTCGGGAGTAGCTGCAAGTTGATTGGACTGATTATCTTCAGAGCTGTTATTCACTTTAGCACCACTTATTTGAATGTATATCATATGCCGATTATGTGTGCCTTCACCTATAAATTGTGATGAAAGGGTTTTGTCACTGTAAACACTATAGTCCTTAGAACCCTTTTTCACTTGTATGACTGGCGAGCACTAATTGCGATGTTTATATCAGAAGTCTCGGAGAGATCTGGACTGCTATTCTTCTTGAGCCTGCATAATTCACATTTCCACACTTGTACGTAATGTTCATTGTTCTTTAGTGAGGGTTCTAGTTTGCCACATCGATAATGAAATGTGCTTTTGCAGCACACGCATATGACACCATTCCTTGTCTTTTTGGAACACTTTTTGCAAAGATTTGCACAAAAATTTTCATTTTCATTTGAAGTACTTCGGGTCTTACCATTATTGAGTTCTTCCAACACACTAAATGCTTCATGCTGTATTACTTTTTGTTTTAAGTGTGATATTTGCTGAAGTACCACTGAAATAATTTTGGTAGTGGATCTCTATTCATTTAGCTTTATGCCTAATTCTTTGTTTTCACATTTTGAGCAGAACCAGATTTTCTGACTTAGATTAGCATTCGCATTACTGAGATGATAAATAGTCTTATAGTTAAAACACATGATACCTTTATTTGCTCTCTTTTTGCGGGAACATAGTTCCGAGTTTAAATTTTCAGACACTACATGGTGGTTATACTCATGTGAATATGTGCTTGCGTCACACTAGTAATTCACTTTTCTGTTTACTTCTGCCACAATATTTTCAGTAACTTTTGATACAATGAATCATGAAATTCAGTTATCATCACATTATATAGCAAAATTAACATATTTTGTACACTTTCCTACATTATTTTTTGATTTACTTTCAAAGGTATACAGTTCACTACCTACACACAGCGCCATCTTGATCCGGGGATTGAATGACTTAACATAACATTTCATTTTGAGTTGTCATCCCATATCTTCAAGAAAGCACAATATAATATTTCTGGATTTGGTGTTCTTCAAATGTTGCTATAGACAACTGAAATGGTGAAAAGTTGAGGAGAAGGAGAAGACATGATTCGATAAGATTAAAATGTGCAGCTTGCACTGAATGTGTTGAACATTTTGATCATAGTGCACAGAAACAGCTCATATCTGAAACGAAGATTGTATAAGTAGAACTTGGTTGATTTTGTTTGGAAGCCACTATTTCTTTATTTATACATTTCGAAATAATTGTGTTTATGTATCCAGAAAAGTGCTTTATTTTACTTTTTAAGTACAGTTGTTTGTCTTAAAACCACAATATTGTTAATGACTAAATCATCTTGTCACAGAGAAATTTACTCACTCCCACTCTGTAGTTAGTGTAAACAGTCAGGCACTTAAAACGTAGCCCTGAGAAGTTCCTGTGTAGCTGGAAACATTCATTGCATAAGCTTATACACTGGTGTCCAAAATTAAAGCAACAAACAGGAGTTTTGCAAAGCTGCATTTATTTTGCCACAAAACAGTATAAACAGGTGATAATAATGTAGAAACAATGTAAAATATACTGAATGTTAACAACAGCAACATGCATAATGGCAGACAAATATGCTCTTCATTTTTTCCCAGTTACGAATTTACACAGAGATTCTGACAACTGGTTAATGTGCTCAGGATGGGGTGTGACCATCTCTGGCAGCAGCACAGGCCTGACAATGATGGGGCAGACTGTAAATAATGTCATCAATCTCATGGTGAGGCAATAATTTCCATTCTTCCTGCAGAGCTGCTCACAAGTCTTGGAGAGTGGTTGCTGAATGCTAACATGATGCAACCTGTGTCCCTAATGCATCCTGGACTTGCTCTGTGGGATTCAAATTGAGAGAGCAAGCAGGCCATGCCACGCATGCAAATTCTTCCTTTTCGAAGAAAATATCAACCACCCATGCTCTATGAGGTCGAACATTATCATTCATCAGTATGAAGTCTGGACCTACAGCATGTTGCAACAACCCCACATGAAATCCCAAAATCTCTTCATGATACCTAACAGCTGGTAAACCTTGCTGATTTAACTGTACAAGTTCACAAAGAGGTTTCAAGTGGTCAGCAAAATCCCTTCTCACACCATTTGGGACCCTCCTTGACACTGGTATCTTTCCACAATTTTGGGCCCCAAAATCATGTTCCACATTCCCTCCAGATGTGTATCCATTGAGAATCACTCTCCAGATCAAATTAGAACTCATCTGTGAAAAGAACATTGGCCCACTGTTCGACCGTCCAGGTGGAACTTGACAGTGCCACTCCAGACTTTCCCTTGAATGGATACAAGTCAGAGGTACCGGTACACATACAGCATGTCTCCAACAACAAAGGCCACTCTTCAGAAGTCTTCTGTACACCATTTGCCTTGATACAATACATCCAGCAGATGCTGCAATGTGAGATGACAGTTGACATGCAGTATTAAGCCAGTACCATCGTTCACTGCAGCCAAATAATGGTCCCCTTTTTCTGATGTCACATTTGGTTGGCCTTGGTCTGGTCTTTGAGATACAGTTCCAATCTCTATGAACTGTCGCCACATCCAAAAAACAATAGACTGATTCACATTAAGCCATCAGGCCACATCACTTTCCTATGTCCCCCCACTACAGAGAGTCTGGTAGGCATATTCACTGTGCCATACAGCACCATATACGACTGTGTACACAGCAGACACTACCTCACATGATAGGTGTCCTGATTTGGCCATTCGCATGATTGTTCATTGACCATAATGGTATCTTCGATGTGGAATACAATCGCACGGACATCTGTTTACAGTTTGTATGATTATATCATGAATTAGACTCAGGACAGGGAAGTAGGGGTTTGTTGCTTTAATTTTGGAACTAGTGTATTTCATATTTTCACTCTATTGCTTTTAGCTGGAGCACTGCAAAATAATGTGTTGTACTTGAGTAGTTATGGGACATTTTGCAGGATGGCATAGTAGAAATCACAATATTTGACAACGGCATGCCAGCACTATCCAGTGACTTGACATAATTGAGATATGGTGTGCACGGGAGGACCTGCTTCTATAGTAAATTTGCATGTCCTCACTCATCAGCCACTTTGAACATTGAGACGTACACTACTGGTCATAAACATGATATATGGGGGATGTTCAAATGATAACAGCATCTGATACTGCCACTAATTTCTTGTTCTGTGAGGAGAAATCTTCCAGTGAGCATCGGTTGTTAAGCAAACCTAGTCTATTGTTTTTTGGATGTGGCGACAGTTCATAGAGATTGGAACTGTATCCCAAAGACCAGACCAAGGCCAACCAAATGTGACATCAGAAAAAGGGGACCATTATTTGGCTGCAGTGAACGATGGTACTGGCTTAATACTGCATGTCAACTGTCATCTCACCCCAGTTTAATGTATTGTGTGAGAGGCCAAAATAGAGTGGTCATTGTCAGAAGACAAACTTTCGCATGACCTCAATTACAGATCAATGTCCGCCACGATAGCTGAATGGTCAGCATGACGGACTGCTGTCCTAAGGGACCCGGGTTCGATTCCCGGCTGGGTCGGGGGTTTTCTCCACTCAGAGACTGAGTGCTGTGTTGTCTTCATCATCATTTCATCCCCATCCAGCACACAGGTCACCCAATGTGGCGTCGAATGTAATAAGACCTGCACCAAGGCGGCCGGACTTGCCCCGTAAAGGGCCTCCCGGCCATTGACACCAAACGCTTCTTTCCAATTACAGATCAATAGTAAGTGATTAATTTTATGATGGTGTGATCATATGTTTATGTGTTAGTTTCAAATGTAAAACTTTGTAAAAAAAAGTAGTGCTGTATATGCATAAAGAGGAAGGAGAAGTGGCACAAATGCAGATGCTGATGTGTAACAGTTTTCTTAGTGGAAAATCATCACCTGCAACTGAGAAACTGTCTGCCAGGAGATGCAACAATAGCCACTATATGATATTCAGAGTTATAAGAGATTGACCATATGCTGAAATGTAGCAACTCTTAGTACTGTGTTGTCTGGATCTTTGTCTTATTATTGTGTGTAGAAACAAAAGAAAGTTTTTGTATGAATTACCACAAGATTTATATCTAAAAACAAAGATGCTGTAACTTACCAAACGGAAGTGTTGGTATGTTGATAGAGACAATAAAAAAACACACAAACACACACAAATTTCAAGCTTTCGCAACCCAAGGTTGCTTCATCAGGAAAGAGAGAAGGAGAGGGAAAGACGAAAGGATGTGGGTTTTAAGGAAGAGGGTAAGGAGTCACTCCAATCCCAGGAGCGGAAAGACTTACCTTAGGGGGAAAAAAGGACAGGTATACACTCGCACACACACACACATATCCATCCGCACATATACAGACACAGGCAGACATATGTAAATGCAAAGAGGTTGGGCAAAGATGTCAGTCGAAGCGGAAGTACAGAGGCAAAGATGTTGTTGAATGGCAGGTGAGGTACAAGCGGCAGCAACTTGAAATTAGCGGAGGTTGAGGCCTGCTGGGTAACCTACGCTAATTTCAAGTTGCCGCCGCTTGTACCTCACCTGTCATTCAACAACATCTTTGCCTCTGTACTTCCGCCTCGACTGACATCTCTGCCCAACCTCTTTACATTTACATATGTCTGCCTGTAACAACTGAGAATTTATTTCAACAAGAAATATTAATGATATCTTCTGAATTAAAATGCTAAACTATATAACCTTAAAAGAATGAAAATATGTATGAGTGTATGAATATGTATTTTGCAAAAGTCAAGGGCCTGCTATTGTAATGTAGTGGTAAATCTGTTAATTATTCACTTAAAACTTATGCTTACAGCAAAGTATTCCCTAGGAATACATGATCCCATGCTTTGAATATGAATATACATAAATTAACTATCAAATCTGGAAGTTATCCCTCCTACCAAGATGAGCCTAGTAGTGGATTTGTAACTAACATCTCTAGTAAATTAGGAGTGTGGCACACAAGAAGCTAAAGGATAGTTAAAGCTGCCCACATTGTGAACTGCCACATACTCTTTCACAACATTGTAGCAATAAGTAACTGCCTGGTAAGAAACTTTGTGTCACCATATTCCACTGCATGTTGCTACGAGATGCAAAGTTCCTATATGAAAAACTTGTTGGATTTTAACAGCAGACAGTATAGTACTGGTTTACCTTCTCTAGTTATTTTACTGCACATACATTTAGTCAAAGTTTGTTATATCACATTTGCAAGGAAGTTGGTAAACATCAAATTTCCATCAAGTTACTCAACTTTGACAGAGCAGAGAAAGGTGAAAGCTTTTTATGAAGTATAGTTGACACAATCTTTCTGATACCTTTAGAATCCCTATCATTTGTTGCTGATATACTACCACCAAAACATACATACACTTAACTTCACTTCTTACTTCAGTTACTTCCTTCTCTGAGAAAACACTCTGTAAGAAATGTACTTTATTTGAAGATGCATAAAACTTTTCCTATGGAAAAAATACTTGGAAGTGTTGGTTAACTATAAAGGCCTTTTTTTTGGTGGACAGTGAATGAACACCCTGAGTGCAGCACTATTCTGTCATAGGTGATGGTAGTTGGAGGAGTCAAAATACAGAGATGCATGCATTGGTCTGAAGTAAACTCTCTAAGTCCAAAATTTGATCCCTTTTAGCACTGCTGGAACTAGTGACATGACATAGCATTACTCCTTGAGGCACTGAAACAACAGAACAATACTGGAACCATCTTGATCCATAACCACTGAGCTGCCACCCACAACTCTTGGATACTGGTCAGAGCTGTGCTGAAGATGTGTACTCTTCAATCAGGTAATACGAGGTGGTTAAACAAGCACCCTCACATTTGTAGATGTTCCACAATGCATTCTAACATTTCAAGACTGAAAGAGTGGTGTACTGTCTGCAAGTGCTGTGTGCAAGAAAATGTACGCACGTGGTCAGAAGGTAAGCTTTTGTATCTTTTGCTTGTAAAAGAAGATGGCAGATATACCAAGGGTCGTATTTCATTCCACATGAACATCTTCAGCTACCAATGTGAATGACTCCCTTGTGGCACAAAGGCTGCAGAGCCTCATGCAGTTTCCAACATGCTCATTCTTGTATACCACAACTCATCACTACAGAAGCTCCTTCTTACATTCTTCAAACATCCAATGGTGGCCTGTCACATTTGGAGAGCAAAGGTCCATGTGTGAGTGGTAGTTTCTGTGCCTCTTAGTGAGGAAGTAGTTCTAGTTGATAGATATGGTCATCAGTTGTTTTTGGTACTGCCAGCAATGAATTTGTGAGAGCTTTACTGCAATGTAGTCCACCTACCCACTGTTATAATTTGTGATAGTCAGTGGTGACCCCTGTCATTAGCATATAACTGAACACATGTTTATCAGTACTTTTTCCATAATCAGATTCCTCACACTGTATTGATGACACAGTTGCACATATAGAGCACAGTGCCTTATGAAATTTGTTCAGGCCTGTCCCACATTTCAGGTAGCTCTGCATCATGTATTAATTAGCTATATGTGAGACTTTTGCCTTTGAATTTCCATTATCATAATAAAGAACAGAATCCCTACTATTGCAAAAAAGCAGGTCAAAACCACTTTTAAACAATGCTAATATTCATTAAATATTAAATTAAGCACATGATCAGTAAATTCACACCAACCTAAGTCCTTAATGCATGTTTTACTTGGTTCATGCAGTACTTTCATAATATTACTGGTAATTAGAAAACTAAAAAGCTTGAGTATGTTATACCTGGCCACCATTTGTTGAAATTTATTCCATTAGATGTACTCTGCCAGATCCAGACAGGATGGTTCAAAACTGTCACACCGATGCCAGAAGTCAATACGCTCTTGATTGTAGGAAACTTCTGGAATAGCCACTCAGACAAAAAATTGTTTTCTTCCTGCAATAGCAAAGATTATAAGTCAATATTGACCTGGATTGTTTAAGATGGACAATAAACAACTCTTAAGACAATTGACAACTACAAGTGGTGACCTCAAGGTCACCACTTGAAGAGACTCAGTCTATCTGTGCAGTATTGAGCATGCACACAAAGGCAATTGAAACAGCCTGTTAACAATGTAAGTAAAAGATAGATTGCTACTTACTGTAAAGATGATACATTAAGCTGCAGATAGGCATAACTAAAAGACACTTACACATTAGCTTTCAGTCATAGCCTTCATCAAAAAAGGAAAACGCACATGCATTCACACAATCAAGCACACCTCACATGCACATGACTGCCATCTCTAGCATCTTGGACTGTAGATGGCAGTCATGAGTGCATAAAGTGTGCTTGCTTCCATTATTCTTTTTCTGATGAAGGCTGAGGCCAAAAGCTAACATGTAAATGTCTTTTAGTTGTGCCTGTCTGTAACTTAACATGTCATCTTTTTAGTAAGAAGCAGTCTTTCTTTCCAATACATTGCTAATATTCCAATCTGGAGTTGACATTGTTTGAAATATCCAATTAGGTTTTTTAAATATGCTGCACTAAGAAATATAGTATTGGATGGCTGAAAGTAAATATTATTCCTGAATTCGCATTTAGTTTATCATTCATTATCATGAAGTTTTAACATGTGTAAAACAATATCAATATTCCAATATTGCACACACACACACACACACACACACACACACACACACACACACACACACACAATAATTAAGTCAACAAATAAAATACAGCTGAATTGCCTTATAACAACATTAGTTACAATGACAATTTGTACATAATGTGATGATTTCTGCAGTACAGCCACATTCCTTGTAAGGAACATACTTCTTTTCCTTGCTTAAAAATAGCAAATGTACAAGATGACAGTTATTCAACTACATGCAATAAAATTTTCATAACTTCTGAACAGCTTGGGTTAGGGCATTCAAGTTGCACGATTGGCCATGAGGCATGATAGGAATTAGTATGCACATGCATGGTTTGGTTTAGCAATGAAGCCCACTTGCATTTGGATGGCTTTGTCAACAAGCATTTGGGGAAATGATAATGCATGTTTCGTGATTGAGAAGTCTCTTCACCCTCAATGGGTGACTGTGTCGTGCACAATGTCTGGTCACGGTGAAATATTCCTTGATGGCACGGTACATGAAAGTTTTAGAAGATGATTTCATCCCCATTATCCAAAGTTACCCTGAATTCAGCAAGATGTGGTTCATGCAAAATGGAGCTCAACCCCATCAAAACAGGAGAGTGTTTGATGTCCTGGAGGACAACTTTTGGACAGCATTCTGGCTCTGGGGCACCCACAGGCTACTGGCATGGGCCTCAATTGGCCACCATATCCTCTGGATATGAACACATGTGACTCCTTTTGTGCGGCTATATTAAAAACAAGGTGTACAGTAATAACCCCAAAACCATTGATGAGCTGAAAACAGCCATTCATGAGGTCATCAACAGCATAAATGTTCCAATACTTCAGCAAGTCATGCAGTATTTTGCTGTTTGTCTGCGCCAGTTTATCGCTAATGATGGCAGGCATATTGAACATGTCATAATCTAAATCTGAATATCTGTAGTGATGTTTACATGTTGAATGAAGTTTTTTTTCCATATAGTTCAATAATTGCCATCTTGTATATGCATATACCTCATATATAATTTCATTTTCAGCCTCAGTTAGCAAAATGATTTTCTAAGACTCAACGCACTGTAGACAGAAATCTGTTGTTGTAATGCGGCAACCTGGCATATTCTTCTCTCTACTCTTCCATAAACAATAGATGTCATATAGACTCCTCACCTCATTGTTACACTAGAGCCTTCACACTACAGCAGTGGTGACAATGACTTCACACGTCACCAGTACCAATGATGTCAGTTTCCATAACGATTTGTATTGAAGCACATGCATTTTAGATTAGTATGGCCAGTAAAAGAAAAGTTTTAATGGTTGAAGGGAAAGTGAGAGTGAGTAGTTGGTATCCAACTAATGAGCTTCATTACTTCACTGACATGTGTCACTATTGCCCTGTCCATTTTTCCTCAACAAGCTGTTTGTAGGACAAACTTGCAGGAAAGCTGAGGAGAGACTGCTTACAATAAAAAATTTGAGGGAGGATAAGTGATACATCCAAGTTAGCAAACAAAGTAAACCAACCATAATCGATCCCTGCATGACTTATAACAAAGAACTGAAATGCAATATGACTGGCACAGCTTGAAGGTTCTTGGGCAGCATAATTAAAGTGACCACTGGGATCAGTAAAATATCAATAAGAACAAAGTGTGGGCAGCATAATTAAAGTGACCACTGGGATCAGTAAAACATCAATAAGAACAAAGTGTCCAATTTAATAAAAGCTTACTATACAGGTATGTGCTTCTGAAAAGGGGAGCAAGAAGGGGCATTTATCCCTTCCTAGAATCAGAGGGTGTAGATTATTTCTTCATTACTCAGTTTTCTAATATATACATTTCAAGATGGTGCCAATCAGAATAGATGTAAACTGCTCCGATAAAAGTGAATTAAAAAGTGTTAGCAATTCTAAGTTGTGTGACAGGAAAATCAGGAAAGGTATTGAGTGCAAATGTTGTAAGTAGTGGTTTCACAAAAATGTTGCAAAATAGACATAAAATTGGTAACTGTAGACTACTCGTGGTCGTGTGATGATGGTGTAATGGAAACATGTGAAAAAAGTATTAAACATTATCAAAGGCAAGGACTCAATAATTCAAGCTTTGCACAGTGATATAGAAGTGTTAAAAATGAAATGTGCTGTTTTAGAACTCAGATGCAAAATTTTGGGGAACAGCAATAGTTTAAAAGTGGATGAATTTAAGTATTTCAAAACATGTACCTCACTTGCCACCAAGAAATGTGCTACATCTAAAAAGGTAGGAAAGGAAAACTTAGAAAAAGTCTGTGTAACAATAGTAGATGAGGAACAATGTTCTACATATATTCAATGTGCAACCAATAAAAAGCTTGCATCTGAAAGTGTTGAAGACATCAATGCTGTGCTTAAAAATCACGTGAGAAAGTGGACCATCAAAACTGATATGAAATCTACAAAGAACAGTTCTGCACCAACACAAAAACAAATTCATCATGGAATAAAACTCAAAATATTCAGAGATAGCCGTGCACGTAATGCTTCAAACATTGCATCAGACACTGCAAAAGAAAGCGTGAGTGTGTCAGCATTTGTTAAGCCTGGAATGAAATTTGAAAATGTGTTTAGCAGTGCCGAACAAGAACGTGCCATTTCTACTAAAAGTGACTGTGTTGTTCTCATTGTAGGATTTACTTCTAAAAAAAATTGTCATTATCTTCCTCTTGCTGTTGAGTATAAACATGACAGTGAGGAATCTACCTATAAGATTTCATCTGGTGGACTGGTCTTGCATAAATAGTGAAATTTGACATATGAATGAATAATTAAAACACTTTCTTTGAAGTTTAAAAACATAAGACTTCTCGACATCAAAGATTATGAAAAAGCTAGTTTCACAGGGCAAAGACAACAATTGAACTGATCTGTTAAGGAGAGACTCATATCAGATATAAACAAGGCTGCTGACAAAATAATCCACAAAAACAGCTGCAAAAGCAAACAAGCCATAGCCTTAAGTGCCTACATGCAGGGAAACTAGTGAAAGGGGCCAATTCCAACTGGATTTGGCCCAACTCTAACAATACTGAAGAAGTATTCAATACACAGTTAGAAGTTACTTTATCATGTAAACAAACTAGTTCTAAAGATGCTTTACTGATAATGTATTCAGTACTAATTTCATTAAGCATTTGAGCATTGGAGGTGTATCTGAAGGAATGGTCAGCAAGCTTTATATTCTGCAAATCCTGTTAGAAAGTATGAAACAGTCAGTAAAGGTAATAGTCTAAATGAACATTGGCTTAAAACTGAAAATATCTGTCTTCTTAACAAACTTCCAGGCTACAAACTGGCCATCAGCTTTTGTACAACTAACGTGTGTGGAGGCTCTTGCGTATTGGTCAATTCCTCAATAAACTATGAAATCAGACAGAATTTTAGCCATCTGAAAAAAGAACTATGTTTGAAAATAATCGTACAGAACATAAAGAGTATAACAAGTTGATTACCAGTATATATTGCATCCCTGGGTACCATACAAGCTATGTGTTCTTTGATAAATTTGAAACTCAGTTACCTAATTTAAACACTGAAAATCTGTGTAAGAAACTAGTTATACATGCTGACTGCAACATAGATGTGAGAACTAATAACAAATTTGCTTCACATTTCAAGAATTTGGTAGCCACAAATGAGCTAAATCTAAATTCTGATCAATTCACAAGAGTTACAGCAATTAATTCAACATGTATTGATAAAACTGTAAGTATAATAGTGGGAAACATTCCACGTGGGAAAAAAACTGTAAGTAGTTATAATTACACCATCAAAGAAAGATATAGTTCAGATTTATGAGTCTCAGACCATGCAGCACTATCTTTATCATCATCAAATTAAATTAAGGTTCCACAACAAATAGATGTAGCAACTTCAGCCAAGAAAATGTGAAGGTATTTATTAAAAACATAAGCCTCACAGTATGGTCAGTCAGCAAACACACTTCGACAGATGACAATTACAATAACTTTTCAACTGATTCATGAGCTTATACAATGAATGCTTCCTTTATTAATAGTATGGACTGAGTCTCATAAAAGTAGGTCATGGGCAACAAAATGAATTAGAGCGTCTAGCATTAAGAAGAGGAAACTGCATACAGAGGTGAGCATTAATCGAAATCTTGAATTTTATAAATATGTAAGCACATACAAAAAACAATTTACAAAGTAGTTAAACTAAAAAAACTTACTGGACACAATACATTCATTTTAAATGCAAACAACATATCCAAGCTGTTTGGTCTGTTGTAACAAGTGAAGTTGGCAGTGTAACAGAGAGAAAATGTCCTCCTAAAATAATGATAAATGGCAGGGCAATTACAGAATCCAGTGCCATGTGTGAATCCTTCAATAATTTCTTTTTCAGTTGTAACAAAATTGGTAAATGCTCACCACCAACTACAGTTCCTAGTATGGCAGAGAGAAATTGTTTGAGTGTTAAGTTTTGACCTTTTTCAAGCTCTGATGTCATTAAAGTCATAATGTCCCTAAAAAATTTAAACTGAGTGGGTTGTGATAATAATAAAATCAGTATATCATAGTATTGTGCATCCACTCTCCCTCATAATCAACCAGTCTTTTGAAGAGGGATGCTTTCCAGGTCGGTTAAAATATGCTGAAGTTCTACCAATTCATAAAAAGGGCACACAAGATGAAATGGGAAACTATAGGCCTATCTCACTTTTACCAATTTCTTCAAAAATATTTGAAAGAGCTGCATGTGGCCAGATAGAAAATTACAATTCATTTGACAATATTATTTTATGCAATCAGTATGGTTTCAGGAATGGCTGCAGCACAACCCATGCAATAAATGAATTGATCACAAAAGTTAGCAGTTGTCTCAATAATAGAATGTATCAGGCATCTTTTGTGATCTTACCAAAGCCTTCGACACTGTATATCATGACTGGCTTCTTCAAAAACTGACTAGTTATGGTTTTCAAGGAAAATCTCTTAGTTGTATGTCATTATACTTGGCAAACAGAAAACAATTGGCAATGAACAGTGGCAATAAATTCCTCTCTGGCTGAAAATACATACAATTAGGAGTCCCACAAGGCTAAACATTAGGGTAACTACTATTTTTGTATTACATCAATGATATGCCATGCTAAGTTGAGTCAGATACCATCCTTTATCCAGATGACTCAACAGAAATAGTCTGCAGAAAAATCAATGAAGACTTAATCCGCCATGTTGAGCAGACACTTGGGGAAGTGGAAGCATGTCTAAAAAATAATAATTTGAAATTAAACTTTGCAAAAGCTGAAACTGTTCATTTCACCAAGAAACAATCAGCAAGATGTATAAGTGAAATAAGCCATATGGACAAAAAAATTGGACACTGAAAGCTGTGTCAAATTCCTTGGTGTGTTAATAAATAAAAATATGTTGTGGAGCAATCATATAGACTGTATTCTTAGTTGACTGAACAGTCTTGTGTATGTCAGGAATGTCTTATCTAGTATAACTGATTCAACGGTTAAGAAAACCATATATTACATGTATTTTATTTTACTAGTTAAGTATAGCATAATTTTCTATGCATCTAAGAAAACTAATGTGCCCAAAGCCTTTACACAACAAAAAGAGATCATCTGAGCCATGGTGGGAGCTAAAAAGAATAAACATTGCAAACTTCTATTTGGAAAGCTTGACATAATGTCTATTCCAAAAATGTATAAATATGAGATTCTCATTTTCACAAAAAGAAACCCACAATGTTTTGAGGACAACTGCTTCCTGCATCAGTGTGACACCAGACATAGGGCAAGTTACATGCTATCTACCCACAGACTCAAACTGTATGAAAAACTCCACCACATGGGCATGAAATTTGTAAATAAAATCAGTAAGGAGAAAAGTGACCCAGATCTAAAAAATACTAAGGAGACCTTGAAAAATATGTTAAAAGTAAATGCTACTATAGTGTAGAAGATTTCTTGAATGATGTACTATAGTACCTCTCTGCAAACACCATATACAACCATAGATTTTTTTTAAAAAAATTATAACCATGTAAAGTAATACATATGTATGGTCGCCTTAGATTAGTTTGTTAGTCTGTATGTTAGTCTCAAAATTGACAAATCACCTATGTCAGAGTCTTAGATTGTACACAGCATGTTATTTTACAGTAAAAATCTGAATAATTGTCTGTGATTCTACTTAACCAAGCATTCAGCATTGCCCAGTACAATGGGAAATATTGTAGCTTGTGAAATTACTATGTAACTCGGGTTTGTTTGATTGCTATTATATTCACAGGAAATAATGCCTTTTCTTTGGTGCAGTAAAGGTTTCAGCTCTGTGCTGCAGGCAAGATGGGTGTGAAGCTTTACAGAGTCAAAGTAGTCTCCAATCTTTTCCCTGTTGCTTCTTCATGCCGCTTGCATTGAGCTGCAAAAAAGAACCAGTCCAAAACACCCTGACAAATAACACCTAGCACAAAATAACAATGGTTGTGTATACCTACCTCATGTTTGTCTACTGTACCCACAAGGATGCCCCCCCCCCCCCCCCCCCCCCCTCTTCCTCCTACTGCACAACTTAATCATGGCAGTAGTCTAGCATTGGTCTGTGGACTATTGTGCATCTACTGACCCAAGTGCATCAAGAGAGGGGAAAAGTAAATATGTCAAATTTAAAAGCTTAAAAAAATGTTATTTCCATGAATTGGGACCTACTCAAACTCTACGGGATGTAACAGAATGCGACATGCACTTAGAGTTACAAATTCTGTACTGCAGTTGGCATGGCTGCACAATGTGTCAACCTAGGAAAACAATGACCAAGTCGGTTCAAGCCTCAGGTGTTAGAAGCTCCTGGTTAATTCTCTTAGAGAGTTCTTACTGACATTCGTGACTGTTTCTTTTAGAACTGTAAGAATGATATTATGGAGGTGATATATATCCATGGCAGGCGGAGTTCTGGCTGATCATGTAATGAACTGCTAGAAAGATGTTACATAATGGCATGCAGAAGATTAAGAATTTGGAGGAGACTCTGATGCAGGTACTATTTTTACCATGTCAAATGCTACTGCAGTAACTGATGGTAGTCTGGGTAGCAGAGTGTCAAGAGGCCCTCTGGATGAAACAACTAGTACAGATTATGTTGGTAGTGTAAACTGCTTGCCTCTGCTTGAAGAAGCATTCTGTTTGCCTGTGCCTGAAGAGCATTTTAAGAAAGTCATGAAGCTGACCACCCTGATACTGAAATGCCTGAAAATGTACATTTATATGCATGTTCTAAAGTTGGTTGTGAACCCCTTTCATTTTGAATATGTTTACTGACAGTAACTGACATTGTTAATGTCCTGTACATTTTTTCAAACTTACCAATGAAAGCACCATGCACAATTTTGTGCTCCTGATTCACTAGTATGGATATTTACCACCCAATAACTCTCAGTGGACTTGGTTATACAGAATAAATTGGGCAGTTTTAGTGATTACAGTACCCATAGAGTACATATTGACATGTATTTCATTGTTCTGCTAGCTAGGCCATTTTCATAATCAAGGATAAGTAATAGAAGGCATGAAAATAATACATAAGTCCATTAGTGTGCTCACATGTGAAGTTTCACACGGAAACAAACTATAATTAGAGTGCATCAAGGTCAAACAAGCTTTTTTCAAGTTGATTTCTCATTTCTTCACTTTCACAGTTTTTTTAGTTATATTTGTTGCTAACCAACATAACTTTCTCAATTTCTTTTTCATTTACATAGAGTGCTGAGCTCCAGAATAACTGTTCCAGAAATTTTAACTTGGATGCGCAATTATGGAAGCTGAATTGACTGTAATTCCGGGAGTTCTGTTTTACATTTGATATACCTCCAATAACAATAACACCACTTTACAGAATTCAGAATGATCACCAAACATGCTACAAACCAACAACAAGAAAAAAATTTATTACACTACAGCAAAAATGAATTGGGATGTACTGAGAGAAATCCAAATCATTAAATGCTAATTCAATATGTATTGGATCCAAGATTATTTCTGCATACAAGAAAACAGAACTGCAGCACACAAGTAATATGACATTGAATAGACACAGTTTCAAGTACAAGTAAATTACTATCTAAAAACATATGGATGACTAACAAAAAAATTATTGAAACAAAGTTTGGGTACAATCTTTAAAAACAAGAGTTTAACATTATGTCAGTATTATCACTTATTATGTAATGTATGTTGGTATGTGAAGAGCAATTGTGGTAGAAAGTTAGAATCTGCTATTGCACTATTAATTTGAAATCATGCATGCTCCTAGACATGCTGCCAAGTAATCACGAAGTGGAATCATGGTAATATGGACCATTTGCCCTTGAGATACACAAATCAAGTATTGCTGTGGTGTCTCGTGGCATTAAATGACCTCTTCAAACATTTGTGTTGATATTACATGCATTGAAAGAGTACATGATATACCAGAACCTCTTTCACTATATACAAAATGTAAGTATTTTAAGAAATGAAATTTCAGAGGAATTGTAGATGAATTTTTAAAACGAATTAGATATAACATGAAAATAACCATTTACTTATTAGTTTATGTATATAGTACTTTTATCACCTAGTTTATCAAATTATCTTGAGGAAATCCATTAATTCTCTCTCTCTCTCTCTCTCTCTCTCTCTCTAACATAGTCTATTGTGATACCATGAAATGTAGTCCTAAATCTTCATTTTAACTAATTAAATCTCTACATAATTTAAGCAAAATATTGCATATGGGCTAGTTAATCCAATTAATAAACCTGCTAAGGAATCTAGAAATCCAAGGAATTAATTACTAAAGATTATAAACTGAGTCAATGAACTGGATAAGAAAGCTTAGAAATTAAGTACTGGAAATAATAAATTGTATGGGTAGGGATCTAGAAGTCAATTAAGAAATACAGTAAAGTATTTACCAATTCCAAGTAAATGTTTGACAATGGTAAAGTATTTAAAAAAAAAAAAATAGTTTCCCTACAGCAATTCGTCATGTCTCTCTTTGTACTTATCCTCAGATTCCTTTTTATTTTTCACTTCTGCTACACATTCTTATTCTCCACTGTTGTAGAACTTGATTTGCTTTATTTACATTTGGTTGTCTCAGGAACATTATAATTCTTCATAGAATGTTTTACTCTCAATTGTGACTATAACATAATTTGCTCATTGCAACTTATTTATCACTTTGCATTTTTATTTATGTTCTAATTGTCTCTTTCACTTCTTTTATTTAGCCTTTGATATACACTGAGGTGACGAAAGTCATGGGATACCTCCTAATATCATGTTGGACCTCCTTTCGCCTGGTGTACGGCAGCAGCTCAGCATGGCTTGGATTCAACACATCTTTGGAAGTTCCCTACAGAAATATTTAGCCATGCTGCTTATATAGGTGCCGATAAGTGCGAAATTGTCACCAGTGTAAGATTTTGTGCATGAACTGACCTCTCAATTATGTACCATAAATGTTTGTGGGATTCATGTCAGACAATCTCAGTGGTCAAATCATTGTCCAGAATGTTCTACAAACCAGTCATGAACAATTGTGGCCCAATAATATGGTGCACCATCATCCATAAAAATTCCATCACTGTTTGGGAACATGAAGTCCCTGAATAGTTGCAAATTTTCTCCAAGTAGCTGCACATAACCGTTTCCAATCAATGATCAGTTCATTTGGACCAGAAGACCCGGTTCACAGCCCACACCATTATGGAGCCACCACCAGCTTGCACAGTACATTGTTGAGAACTTGTATCCACAGCTTTGTGGGGTCGTGCCAAACACAAACCCTACCACAACTGAAATTGGGACTCATCTGACCAGACCACAGTTTTCCATTCATCTAGGATTCAAACGATATGGGCATGAGTCCAAGAGAGGCATTGCATGCGATATCGTGCTGTTAGCAAAGGCCTTCATATCAGTCATCTGCTATTATAGCCCATTAATGCCAAGTTTCATTGCACTGTTCTAATGGATATGTTTGTTGTACATCCCATGCTGATTCCTGCAGTTAATTTACGCAGTGTTCCTTGTCTGTTATCACTGACAGGAGTACAAGAACACCACTGCTCTTGTTCTTTAAATGATTGCTGTCGTCCACTGCATTGTCCATGGTGAGACATAATGCCTTAAATTTGGTATTCTTGCCACTCTCTTGATGCTGTGTATCTTGGAATATTGAATTCCCTAGTGAAATGCAATGCCCCATACACTTAGCTCCAGCTACCATTCCACATTCAAAGTCTGTTAATCCCCATCATGTGCCCATAATCATGTTGCAAACCTCTTCACATGAATCAACTGAGTACAGGTGACAGCTCGGCCAATGCATTACCCTTTTATGCCTTATGTACGTGATACTACTGCCATCTGTATATGTGTATATCACAATGCCATGACTTTTGTCACTTTGCTGTACAACTTACACAGAAATTGTTATGAAAGATAACTGTAAATTGCTCATCGGTACTTCATCCTTAGGTTTTTCAAACTTCTGACAGTTAATTTCAGCTTACATTGTCAAAAGTTTTCTTTAGATACATAACAGTTACAATGATATGTTGGCCCTTCTTTATTCCTCTTCACATTACCAGATACTACCAGATACTTGAGATTACCTTAAATTTTTGAAGTTGAAGTTATGGTATTCCCATACCTCTTCAGTTTCTTCCCATTTTTTCTGTGAATAATTCTAGTCAGCAAGTTTTTAATGTGAGAGACGTGACTTTGCCATACTCTGATGGTCTGTCTATTGTTCTAAGACTCCAATACTAGACTAAATATGCTCTACATCCACCCGTCCCACTCCCTACACACCCCAGCGACTTCAGATAACACTCGTATATCAGAGGAACATGATGTCTTTTTTGACACTGTTGGGATATGAACTGATCAACAGTGAAAAACTACATACAAGGAGAATATTACAAAATAACAAAACACTGTGTTTGGTAGATCTACATCTACATAGAGTAGTGCATTAAGTATGTATAGGGGTGGGACAGGCACGTTTGAGACAGCTCACAATGAAACTTTTGGATATAAATTAGCAGTGTTGCCAATAAGATATGAGACAAATTTTAATAAGAATTTGAAAGACAATAACAAAATAACTATGATTGTGCATCTGTGAATGATGATTGGAAAGTAAGGAATCCATGGTTTACATATGAAAAACTAGAAGGAATCTGAATTTGCAGCTCTATTGAAAATCATTCAGAGCTATGGAATGCAATGAGTAGAGAAGTTACAGGCACTATTTTCATACTCTTAGGGCCTGTTGTATAAGCATCGCTGACTGGAGATCAATTCTGACATTAGTTCAGAAATTGAACACTGTTCATGACTCCATTCTATTGTACAACACTAAACTTGGATCCACCAAAGGAGGTAGAAACATGATTGACAACACCACAGAAATCAGCTATCACCATGATTATCAATCTCTGAATGCAGACATTAATCATATACATTGTACGTACACAGGATTTATTATCAAAAGAGTCGTGTAATGATGATGAAGGAAAGTACACAAAAAAAGGAACCAATGTTTGAACTTCTCTTAATAGAAAAAAGATTTTTTGCAGGAAATCGTACTCAGCAGCATAATGCTACAACAGAATGCAAAAATCTGATAAAGCTACTACAACAAGCAAGAAAAATGTGTAAATATGTTGTCAATAAATTCCACAATCATTGCATTGTTACTCCAGTTAGCTTCATTTTCTGTTGGTTCTGGACTTTCTTTGCAGAAAGATTTTCATCCCAAATTTATGTGTGATGCTTTTACACATTTTAATATGCAATGATTAAGCATAGCTTCTGAGATCACTTGTACATTCAATGTAAACCATCAGTGACAAGTCCTACATATTTCTGCACTGAGCTTAGTCCACAGAACCTTGAATACCAGGAAACTTCAAAATTTGATAGAAAGGACACTGTGTTTTCGTCATTTATTTTCTTCAGTAGGTATTTTGATGAATTCCTCCTTCAGTCTGGAAATGCAGGCCAATATCTTGAGGAAAACCATGCAAGCTGTTGCTATATCTGTTTCAACGAATTGCTAACTATCATCTGAAGCTTTCTGTAGCATAACATCTTAATATCAAATATAGCATGCACACTGCAGTCAATAGCTGGTTTCTTTTTGTAGTTTCAGGAGATTCATACTCCATCAACCTTAATTTTGAGAATGAGTTCACACTTTGTTGGCCTCAGCAGATGCATCGGAATACTCAGATATTTGCAAAGTGAATGAAAGGAAACAATACACCATAATTCACATCATGTAAGTTTCTTGCACACAGAATGATGCGCACCACAGTGGCTCAGAACGCTTGAAAATTGTAAGAGTTAAGTGATTTCAGAATGTAGCGTTGTTATAATTATATTTATGACCAATACAGCAGAGAAAGTAGCATCAAATGGAAAAAAAACCTTAGGGTTGACCTGGATTTGAAACTGGGTTCAAATGGTTCAAATGGCTCTGAGCACTATGGGACTTAACAGCTATGGTCATCAGTCCCTTAGAACTTAGAACTACTTAAACCTAACTAACCTAAGGACATCACACAACACCCAGTCATCACGAGGCAGAGAAAAATCCCTGACCCCGCCGGGAATCGAAACCGGGATTGAAACTGGGTTTCTTCATAAGAGAGACCAGAACATAAGTGCTGAGCTATCGGAACAGCTATTCAATCAGTGCTGGTAAATAATAACTTGGTAAACAAGTTATATATACCTACTTATTTCTTCTTTATTCATTAGTACTCATGCAGTTGCCCTAGCAGTTTAGCCATGTGTCCGATAGTTCAAAAATTAATACTCATTCTATAGTTACTGCTACTACAGCGGAGAGAGCACATTTAGAGATGTTCAAACACTATTGGCTGTTGTCAATATTAATATATGTAACTGTTCATGGCAAATATTTCAATTTTTCCTTTCTTCCTTTGCCGCTGAGGGTCTATAACATACCTCAAAATTAATCATAAAAATTGTGAGACATCTCCATCAATTGCTATGAAATAAATTAATATCTACACTCATTACATATGTAGCTGATAAGTCCCTTAAATAAACCTTATAGACTGGAAAAAATTTCAAGCTTCAGTGGTGTGATAGTGGCATAGTTACACATTTACAAGTTAATAACAACGTCTTTATTATTCCAGTTTATATTTGCACAGAGCAAAAGCACTGTTTTGTAATGTCACTACACTGTAACCTGATGATTACATGTGAACAAGACTTTGATCCATGAATTTTCACCAGTCACAATTCACCTTACCTCACCATGATAAAATCTGGGATTAACATTTGTAAAACACAGATTTCTGAGTTAAGCTTGATCTGAAATCACATACTGTGTTAACTAGAGTCAACTGCTTTATACAATCGACCCTTAATAGTCATGTACCACTGCTGTCAACCCGTTTTTCCATCATGACAATGTTGAAGCTGTCAACTAATGGAAACTCAGGATTTAGATGAGAATGTGTTTTGGAGTGACTTTGAACAGAAATGGTAAAAACAATAGCAAATGTCAGTAATTCCTGGAATATCTGTATTGTTATGTTTCTGAGGAATCAAGTTGAGGTTAAGTTTAAAATTGTCACAAACAGAAGAGCGTGTCTGGTTTGGTGCTAGAAATACTCAATTATGCCACACTAACATTGAACACACAGCTGAGATGTGAGTAAGTATATTGAATGTTGGGCAATCTTTGTCACATTAGGGAAAGAAGTTTTGTTAACTGGTAAGGAGATAGCCTTTGAAAACCAAAAGGTGATGCACAAGGCAGTACATCTCCTCATGGATTACTAAATCAGACAATACTAAAATGGAAATTAACAAAAGAATAAAGGCCACCTTAGCAGATCAGAATAATACGATGACGATGATGATAATGATGATGATAGGGGATGATGATGATAATGAAGATAGCAATAATAATAATAAAAATATCACTTATTGGTAACTGTATTTTTCCCAATGTGAACTGACACTCTTCCACATGTGAGGGCTGAAACTTAAATAGTAACCACATTGCCATATAGACTCAATTCAATGAAATCAAATAACGTTGTTTGTACTACACATTAGTCACATACATCCCCCTTGCCTCAACACAAGTTGACTCTCCCTTCCCATATCACATCCATGCAGAACTACAGTTGGAATCGTGAAGATAGTGGTCTTGTTTAGGCTTGTTCTGTACATCTACTTTAGACATTCTCCTACAGCTAATAAGCATGTACTAGTATTCTGACAACTCTATTGCAAATTTCATAGCCAATGCGAGCAATAAATATGATCATAATTAATTATTTAGTGAATTTTTGTTCCATTTTTGTGAGTTATCATCATTGACAATGGTGGTAAGTGACAAATTCTACATAAGCAAATGAGAAACATTGTTGTGGTCTTCAGTCCAGAGACTGGTTTGATGCAGCTCTCCATGCTACTCTATCCTGTGCAAGCTTCTTCATCTCCCAGTACCTACCGCAACCTACATCCTTCTGAATCTGCTTTGTGTATACATCTCTTGGTCTCCCTCTACGATTTTTATCCTCCACGCTGCCCTCCAATACTAAATTGGTGATTCCTTGATGCCTCAGAATATGTCCTACCAAACAATCCCTTCTTCTAGTCAAGTTGTGCCACAAATTTCTCTTCTCCCCAATTCTATTCAATACCTCCTCATTAGTTATGTAATCTGCCCATCTAATCTTCAGCATTCTTCTGTAGCATCACATTTCAAAAGCTTCTACTCTCTTCTTGTCCAAGCTATTTATCGTCGACGTTTCACTTCCATACATGGCCACACTCCATGCAAATCTGTTCAGAAACGACTTGCTGACACTTAAATCTATACTCGATGTTAACAAATTTCTATTCTTCAGAAACGCTTTCCTTGCCATTGCCAGTTTACATTTTATATCCTCTCTACTATGACCATCATCAGTTATTTTGCTCCCCAAATAGCAAAACTCATTTACTACTTTAAGCATCTCATTTCCTAATCTACCCGCAGCATCACCCAATTTAATTCAACTACATTCCATTATCCTCATTTTGCTTTTGTTCATGGTCATCTTATATCCTCCTTTCAAGACACTGTCCATTCCGTTCAGCTGCTCTTCAAGGTCCTTTGCTGTCTCTGACAGAATTACGATGTCATCGGAGAACCTCAAAGTTTTTATTTCTTCTCCATGGATTTTAATTACTAATCCGAATTTTCCTTTTGTTTCCTTTATGGCTTGCTCAATATACAGACTGAATAACATCGGGGATAGGCTACAACCCTGTCTCACTCCCTTCCCAACCACTGCTTCCCTTTCATGTCCCTCAACTCATATAACTGCCATCTGGTTTCTGTACAAAATGTAAATAGCCTTTCCCTCCCTGTATTTTACTCCTGCCACTGTCAGAATTTGAAAGAGAGTATTCCAGTCAACATTGTCAAAAGCTTTCCCTAAGTCTACAAATGCTAGAAATGCAAGTTTCCTTTCCTTAATCTATTTTCTAAGATGAGTCGTAGGGTCAGATTTGCCTCATGTGTTCCAACATTTCTACAGAACCCAAACTGATCTTACCCAAGGTAGTTCTAATGGAATGTTGTCTACTCCTGGGGCCTTGTTTCAACTTAGGTCTTTCAGTGCACTTTCAAACTCTTCACGCACTATCATATCTCCCACTTCATCTTCATCTATGTCCTCTTCAATTTCCATAATATTGTCCTCAAGTACATAACCCTTGTACAGATCCTCTATATACCCCTTCCACTTTTCCGCTTTCTCTTCTTTGCTTAGAATTTGGTTTCCATCCAAGCTCTTGATATTCATACAAGTGGTTCTCTTTTCTCCAAAAGTCTCTTTAATTTTCCTGTAGGCAGTATCTATCTTACCCCTAGTAATATAAACCTCTACATTCTTACACTTGTCCTCTAGCCATCCCTGCTTAGCCATTTTGCACTTCCTGTCGATCTCATTTTTGAGACGTTTGTATTCCTGCATTTTTATATTTTCTCTTTTCATCAATTAAATTCAATATATCTTCTGTTACCCAAGGATTTCTACTAGAACTCGTCTTTTTACCTACTTGATCCTCTGCTGCCTTCACTATTTCATCCCTAAAAGCTACCCATTCTTCTTCTACTGTATTTCTTTCCCCATTCCTGTCAGTTGTTCCCTAATGCTTTCCCTGAAACTCTATACAGCCTCTGGTTCTGTAAGTTTATAAAGATCCCATTCCCTTAAATTCCCACCCTTTTGCAGTTTCTTCAGTTTTAATCTACAGTCATAACCAATAGATTGTGGTCAGAGTCCGCATCTGCCCCTGGAAATGTCTTGCAATTTAAAACATGGTTCCTAAATCTCTGTCTTACCATTATATAATTTATCTGAAACCCTCGAGTATCTCCAGGCCTCTTCCATGTATACAACCTTCTTTTACGATTCTTGAACCAAGTGTTAGCTATGAGTAAGTTATGCTCTGTGCAAATTTCTACCAGTCGGCTTCCTCTTTCATTTCTTACTCCCATTCCATATTCACCTACTACATTTCCTTCTCTTCCTTTTCCTACTATCGAATTCCAGTCACCTATGACTATTAAATTTTCGTCTCCCTTCACTATCTGAATAATTTCTTTTATCTCATCATACATTTCATCAATCTCTTTGACATCTGTGAAGCTAGTTGGCATATAAACTTGTACTACTGTGGTACGCATAGGCTTCGTGTCTATCTTGGCCACAATAATGTGTTCACTATGCTGTTTGTAGTAGCTTACCTGCACAACTATTTTTTTTATGAGAGACATAATTTTGTGAAAAGGATAGTTGCTACTCACAATGTGAGTGTGTGGACATGCTGAGTTGCAGATAGGCACAACGAAAAGATGGTCAAGTAAAGCTTTCAGCCAAACAGGCTTTCATCAGAGTTAGACAAAACACACACACACACACACACAAACACTGACACACGCATGACTACAGTCTCTGGTTGCCAAAGTCAGACTGTGAGCAGCAGCACATGATGGGAGAAGCAACCATGGTGGTGGGGGTAAGGAGGAAGCTGGGGGTGGGGAGGGGAGGGGTAGCAGGGAAGTGGTGGGGGACTGTGAAATGCTGCTTGTGGGAGTGCACAGAGATGAAGTGGGAAAAGGGTAAGGCAGCTAGGTGCAGTAAGGAGGTTAGACAGATGGCACCCCTCTGACAGCGGTATTCCACCACCCACCAAACCTACACAATATTCTTGTCCATCCCTATCCTGCTCCCAACCCCTAGCCTCATGGTTCATATCCCTGTAATAGATGTAGATGCATGACCTGTCCCATATATCCTCCCACCACCATCTACTCCAGATCAGTCACAAGCACCAACTATCCCATCAAAGTCAGGACTACCTGTGAATCTACAAGCTAATCTGCAACCAATGTGCTGCGTTCTACGTGGTCGTGACAACCAATAAGTTGTCAGTCCACATGAATAGCCAGTGACCAATTATGGCCAAGAAACAGCTGGATGACTCAGTTGCCGAGAATGCTGCCCAACACAACGTTTTTCATTTCAATGACTGCTTCACAGCCTGTGCCATCTGGATCCTTCCCACCAACACCAGCTTTTCTGAACTGTGTTTCCATTCCAGCACTACATAGCCCTCTATTCCATCAATGTACCCACTGCCTTTTTTGCTTCTATCCTTTTTCCGCTGCCCCCTGCCTCCCCTTGCCCTCCATCAAACTGCCCTCAGTCTAACTTCCCGACTGCACCTAGCTGCCCCACCCTCTCTCACCTCATTCCTGTAGTGTGCCCTGCCCTCCCCACCCCAATCTCATCCTCACCCCCATCACTCAGATTGCTTTCCCCATTATGCACTGCTGCTCGCAGTCTGGCCCTGGCAGCCAGAGAAGAGACTGTGGTCACGTGTGTGTGTGTGTGTGTGCGTGTGTGTGTTGCATTCCAGCATCTCCACTATATGGTGAGTAGCACCTATACTCTTCATTACTTTGTTGTTATTCCATTCTGGGTTTTCGATTGTTTGAGAGACATAATTTGTAAAATACATGATTTCTTCAATCACAAAGCATGTCTATGCATGTACCACAACTGGTGCTTGGAATCTGCAGCACTTGAGTGTGGACAAATACCCGACTGTGCTCAACAATCTGAAGTGGCTTACCCCTCACAGGGCAAAGTGGAAGACACCAAAACGCCAGACCAAATTTCGAATGGAAATGATGAACAAGCAAGAACTACCATTGTTTGTGAATTCAACTATACAAGCAGAATGGAACGTTGTGTAGTGCACAACGTTTTAAAAACAACAGCAACAGAACTGAATGAAAATTTAATACACCTGAAGATGTAAAGCATGCCAGCACTATTAAGGTCTTCAGGAGACTTGCAGGAAACCTGTTTTGCATTAGAACTATGCCAAGGTGTATAAAATGAGGGATGCCAAAATGTGGCAGACATTCATCAACCAAGTTATCCCTGTGTCAATGAGTAAGAATGGTCTCCTATACTGCGTTCATCATAAGAATAAACCTGATGTAAACATTACACCATGTATTCTTCCACGTTTGCTTGAATCTCATTGAATTTCATTTCACATGGAATGGAAGCCAAGCTGTAGCCAGTACAGTGAAGTACAATCATAAGGATACGTTTTATGATGTGTTATATGCACACAGACTGAGTGATAATGCAGGACAACAACTTTACTTGCACATTTAACTGACAGCATTGGCCAGCCTGCTGGTCCAACTAACCTGCAATGATAAGAGCAGTTGCACTTCAGACATAAAAAGAGATGAGCAGAGGAACAAATAGTTTCAAATGTCATTTAGTTTTTAAAAAGACTGAAATAATATTCAGCAAAACTCCAGCACTACCGCACACTTCTTAGGTGACTAGATGGAAACCATAAAATGCTCTCATTCCCATCTAACATAGTATTCTAATTACAAACAAGAGTGATGAAAATACCTAGCTTAAATACAGGGTAACTTTTCTGAGTGAGCTATGTGTGAAGTAAAAGCATATTGCAGGCATTTCACCACATTGTTGATTACTGAAGCTATTGAAGGTATTAATCATAGTCAGTCAACTGATAATCTCTTAGCTCCTTCCTTATCTGAATATGAGAAATACATTTCAGTTATGGAACTATCATCTGCTACATTGATAACAACTCAATCAACAACAGAATCCACGAAGCCACCCAGGTGCTGCATTTTCTCCTCTTCTTTTATGACATGCCATTGTACATCCTGCCAGCATTTGGCAGTGACATGTCAAAATGCTGCATGTGTTAGTTCCAGTACATCTGGCACCTTTTACATTCTTGTTATTTCTAGCGCCATATTGCTTAACTTGACTGCAAATCAGTTCTGTTGGGTTCATATTGTAGTGGTGCAGCAGTGGCAAACGTAAAAATACAGCATTTGTACTGTGAGCTCAATGCTGTAAAAATCATTGTTTTGCATTTTTCTACATCACTTATCAGTCTGGTTCATGTGAGACTACATCTGTGGTATAAAACAGTGAACACAGTCCAAATAATTTGGTTTATTTTGTTTTTTTATATTTTCTTAATTTAAGCAACCTTTATTGACAATCTGTCATAAAATATTAATAGTTAAGAATTTATATTTGAAATGAAAACAAGAATTTTGAAGCAATATATGATTATAAACAAGAAGATGTGCATTATTCATAAAAATGATCATGAATTTTACAATTACGAGATGTATGTATTTCAAATCAAATGAAGAAAAAAAAAAGACAATTATGATGAGATTTGAACCAGCAATCCATGATCTGTACCAGATTATCAATCCACTATGCTAGCAATTCGGCTATCCATCCAACATGTGTTTATAACTCAACTGCAGTAAATACAGCCCCTCGGAAAACTTCCAAGCTGATTTTTTTTAATGTAAATTCATGAAAAACATTAAGAACAACGTATTTCTCAACATTTTTTAACCATGTTCCACTACGTAGCAGGAAGCAGCCTTTGCCATTTTCATACTGTGTATTAACAGCGCTACAATCAGAGCACAACAGTACTGTACACAATTTTTTAAATAAAAACTAAATTGCTAAAGTGATTAAGAAAAATGTTTGTGGCTGGCAATACATTAGAATATCTTAAAGACTCATTTAATGTAACTTAGTAATAAGATACTTAATTCGTTAGTAGGACCTACTTCCAAGAGCGTAACAACACCAGTGTATGCATGCTATGGCTTCTGACCAACCATCATGTTTGTATTTGTTTACATCATGTTTATTCTTAGAATGGACAGAGTGTATCACTGTGTTATTGGAAAGTGATTGATTCCAGCCCAGGAGACGGGACTAATGCACATGACAGTGCTTCACATACTGAAGGAAATTTGGGCATGTGAAAAATGGTGTCACTGTCTCACAACTCATTCTACATGGTTTGACAGAAATGGCTGCAATACAAAGCTGGTGGTAACCACCTGGAATGTTAGGAACATGAAAGAGAGGCCTTCTTATGCCTTATCATTATGCTGGATGAGATACAGGCTAAATTATATGAGCCACACCTGAGGCACCAATCAAATGAATGGCATCATAAGTGTCACCACAAGAACTGAAAATGAAAGACATTGTGATTCTGGTGTATGACTGTATTGATCTTATCTTATCACATACTATTCCCCAATGGCAGACCGCCATTGCCTTGTAATACTGTTTATTTTTGGAATGCAATCTGGTACCAGCTTTCAGAATGAAGTGGCAATGATTTCTGCAGAAATCACCCATCATTTTGCAGTCGAATGCTTGGGTGCATACAACACAAGGTGTGACTGATTTTTTTGACAGATGTGATGGGAAAATGCTATACTATCCAGCATACTCCACAGAGTTAAGCTCTCATGATTTTGACTTGATTCCTGAGATGAAGAAAGCATTTTATTGCTTTCACTTCAAAATGATTAGAGACTCTTTGGGCAACAGATTACTCCATTTCACACCATCAACACCACTGGCACTGCTAAACTTTTACAGAGACTCTTTGGGCAACAGATTACTCCATTTCACACCATCAACACGACTGGCACTGCTAAACTTAACCTACAAATTCCACATCACTGTCAACAGGTTACACACAAAACTGGTGACTACTTTGAAGAACAGTAAAACTCCAAAGTATGCATCTATTTTGTATCATTTGGAAACAAAAAGCTACCATTATTAAAGTTCCGAACCCCATATTTATATGAAATGAGCAATACTTCTGATCATGAAACATTTTATCAAGTATCATACGATAAACATGCTTAATACCTGAGAAGAAATATCCAACAGAGTTGCTCCTTGAGCGCTGCAGTACTCTAATGCTGTTTCAAAGCCAAACTGAATGTCACTCCTGTTCTGAACAGCAATCAGAGAGTAGCAAGAATTGTTATAGTTCATTTCCCCTGGTTGGCATACAGAAGCTCTATTTCTAAAACATTTCATCCCAGCTGCTTGTGTATTTAAGTGAGACACCTTTGCTTTTTGATACAGATGGCAGAATTCCAGTGAGGCTTCATTTCCATTACAACTCACCACATCCACAGAAATTTGATTAACTTTCTGCGAATATGATTTTGGACAACCTTGCCATGAAAGTTCTGCTCCTCTAGAAATGAAAGTGTAGTTAATATTTGGAACTACTAGGTAAATTTTGTATTTTAACATATATTTATGCACAACTTATTCGGAAAACAGAGTAAATCTTACAAAAGTAAACAAATACGATTACAAAAATGTTAAGATTACCATGCGATTCTGTTAAAACTACATTACATTACAACTATGGCCATTCCACAGTACATTCCTATACAGAATAATTTATGGGCAGTCTATGGGAATCCTTCCTAGCCATAGACATACTAAAACCTCCAATTAATTCAGATTCACAGATTTATTTACAACATGTTTACAGTCTGGTCTCAAGGCCAAGATATGTTGCACTCCTTTCTCCTGAAACTGGACACCTTCTATTCAAGTCATTCATTATACTTTTTCTACTCACGCCATTTCTAAGGCTGGTAATTGAGAAGAAGCAAGCTGGTATTATTTTACTTCCCCTCTTGTTTCGCATCTGCCTCTTTAAATTTCATTTTTTCATTTTTGACTAATTATCATAAACATGCGAGAGTATAATTGGCATTTTTGTAAAAGGGAAAGGTTGGCCCTCAGTTTTAAAGACTATAACACCACATCTAATTTTGTGCTTAGTTTTATGTATGTAATTTATTTTCTAACTTGTTTTGACTATTCCTAGTTAGTATCTTTTGTTATTGGATGAAATCAGTAATTGCTTCGTAACTTAAATTCTATTGTTGATGTATAAACAAATGTAACTTCTGTACTAATTATAAACATTTGGAGGAACAACTAATAGTATTCTTAAAGGATCTGTTTGGCTCTATTCGAAAACATGTTAGCAAAGCCAGCCCTTAATTAATTCCAAAGTTATTAACAGTTTTGTCAAAAGTATTGTCTGTGTAACGATATTTGTTAATTTCATGATTCAAACAAATAATTCAGCCTAACTCTTGTAGTAGAAGAAACTGTTAAAAAGAACCAATTTTTTGATCTATTCAGTTAATGTAATGAGTTAACTTTTAATTGTAATTCCTGTAAATTTAACTTTGAACAATATGTAGTTTTATTATCTTTTATTGTGAGGATGTATAAGGGGGCGATTTTTGGTCACGAGACAGTCTGTCCACGGCCGAGTTTCAGACGAGAAACCTGTGTTGATTAGATCAACAACAATGCATCAACTTAATTGTGAAATAAGTGTAACACAATTAGGCTGTGTGTTAAAACAAATACAGTATCTGTTTCCATATGTACTTTTTTTATTCTTCAAGAAATGTGAACTATGTGGTTAGGCTTTTACTGCTCATAGGTGTCCAACAGGAAACTATTGTAGCAGTATGTGGATGTTCACCTGCAACCTATTAATGAGGCTTATCGAAAGTTAAACAATAGTGCACTGGCCATATAACTCTGTATTATTTGGGAGTTGTGAACAGTGAAAGTAAAGTACTGTGAAATGCAAATGTGCACCTGTTGGCTACACCATTTAAAGTAGTCAGTGTTGTACTTCCTCAACCCATTTTTCAGCCAGTGTAGCAACACAGTACATCGACACTGAGGACAACAAATGAAGAAATAAAGCAGATGAATGCTACACAGTTCTTTCACCTGAGGAGGTGTCTTCTTGCTGCCTTGTAATTCATGGACACCATACCTGCAGTGATAAGCAACTCCTTGCAACATAATGTAGATCTTGCCAAGGCTGCTGTGGAAGATCAGTGACATTGCTCATAGATGTCATCAGCAATTTGTCTTTGTAGGAATGTTTGTATTATATCATCAATTGTCTTGTTATTGTAGTTTGCAGATAAAAACTCTGTTACAGTGATTAACTTGTACTTCCTTGCTTTCTAAATGGCAAAATTTTCTGGTGCCAAACCCAGGGAATTGGGAGCTCGTGGGCTATAACTGGGTGATACACTGCTGACTTCTTGCCACAGATGGAGGACAGAGTTGCTACAACATTTAAAGGGTATGATACAAATGCATGCTGTACAGTAGCCAATCAGAAGACTGTTGACATTGCCCACTGCTCTTGTGGCTGAGACAAAAAATTACCACAGCACACTGAGCCTGCTGTTGCCATTACAAAAACACTAGGAAGTGTCATTTCCAGCCAAGAAAAAATCATACGGTTGTGCATATTTAATTTAAAACTGCTTGTCAATTGTTGCCTGTGGTAGGCACAAGCACCTCTGGACAGCAACGAGTTGCCTCACTTCATCGATCTCTACTCACCTGGAACAGTGGAATATTTTTACAGCATGCATAATGTATAATTTGAAAGCCAATAACAACAATGCCTTTTGAAGACTTACAAAGTTTCAAAAGACAACGATCTCATCAGAGATGTCTTATCACATGTCTAGTATCCACAACTGAAGAATATTCAGATGACACACCACTAAAGGTATTAAATATTGCAAGGAATACTTGTAAGAAGAGCTGCCCCTTCCTTCACAGTTTAACAACACTGCTTTGATGCGACCTGCCACGAATTCCTCCCATGCGCAAACTTTTTCATCTCTGAGTAGCATTTGCAATCTAATACCTCAATTATTTGCTGGGTGTATTCCAATCTCTGACTTCCTCTAGTTTTTATCCTTTACAGCTGCCTCTAGTGCCATGTAAGTTATTCCCTGATGTTTTAACACATATCATCCTGTCCCTTCTTCTTGTCAGCGTTTTCCATATGTTCCTTTCCTTGCCAATTCTGCAGAGAACTTCCTCATTGCTTACCTTATCAGGTCACCTAATTTTCAACATTCTTCTGTAGCAGCACATCTCAGATGCTTCAACTCTCTTCCATCCCTACACAAGGACATGCCATTCACAAACACATCTGGTCCTTGGGCACATTAGCTCCTGCTGCAGCTGCTCTCAACATTTACTGCACACAATGTCATTCGAACCACAAAGCCACACATACCATGAAGCTATACTGCACTTTTTACAAAGATAGTGTCCCTGGGCACCTCAAGATACTAAGATCAAGAAATCAGTGTTTTCTTTGCCTCAATCAAGGCCACACTGTTGAAGACATTTCAAAGATAGGAAGAGCCACCTGCTCTCACTGCAAAAGGATTCATCAGCAATCAATTTGAGATGTAGTGAACCAGTCTAAGCCATCCCATTAATAGTTCAGAGGGCAATGTCATCACGAGATGCTCAAGTTTCATGCAACTTCAGATGTCGTGTGTTTGTAATAGGGCCCACAGGTGATTCAGACATTGTGTTTTGGATGTAGGCAGCCAATCCACATTCATTTGCCAAAATCTGATTTACAGTCTAAACCTACAGGTTATCAATACTCAGTAAAAGCATGTGAATCTCATTTGACATCCATGCTTCACAGATTAGTATGTTTCAAGCTAAGCAACACATACAAGAATACTCATGTTAGGCTCAACACTTCTGAGAGTTTACATAGCTTCACAAAACATGCAACTGTGCCCATAGACATCAAGGTAAATGATTGACTGAGGGGATTATGGGACTAAACAGTGAGGTCACCAGTTCCGCGATTCAAAAATTACTTGCGTAAGGTAGAGGTGTCCACTAAAAGTGGATGGATCCAGTCAGAGGGATCAAACTATAAAATGAAGAAACTAAAAACACACACAGCAGAAGGCATAATAGTGTAGGAAAATCTAAAAACAGAGGGTTGAAAGAGCAGCCTTTGCAAGGGAGAGTTTTCATAGGTCCCAAACACAGAAAATGCAAATAGAGGCCCCAACCACAACCAACCTACCACTGCTCCAAGAGTAAAGTAAAACCTTATAAACAAAAATAAAATCCACTGTCACATAGGAAACTGAGGACCAGTTCAAAAATTCAGCAGTGGTCTCCTTGATTGTTTGGAGTTTATTACTGAGAGCTATAGTGCACTAGATGTCATTTCACTTTTTGGCAAAGAGAGATTTGATGTGTTTCCGCACATCAGTACCTGGAATCATTGTAAGAAATGGGAGGGCAACTATCTACCTCTCTAGCCAAATGGTCAGCCAGATCATTCGCTATGATGTCCACATGACTTGGGACTCAGAGAAAGACAATGGAGCAGGTGGCATGGAGAAGGGCAGAGAGAATGTCAGAGATAGCAGAGACCAAAAGGCAACGAGAGTAACATCGATCTATAACCTGCAGGCTGCTCACTGGATTGCTACATATTAAAACATTGTGGAGAAAGGCATGAGTAACAAAATGTAGGACCCTGTTAATGGCTAGCAGCTCTGCTATGGTCCCAGCAGTAAATGATGTTCCAAGCCAGTTGGAGAGTTAAAAGCATATCCTGTCTTAGCTATCATTTGAGAACTATCAGTGCAGAACATGGCGGCACCTGGATCTTTCCAAGTATGTAACACACAAGATGCAAGAATGTCATAAGGCTGACAGAGATCCTGGAATAGGTCAGTCCTAATCCATGGGCTAGGCACCATCCCAGGAAGGGGAAGTGGGGGGGGGGGGGGGGGCGGAGGGATGGCAGGGTGCAAGAGGAACTACACGGGACACATTCCAGAGAGTAGAGGTGGAGATCCTCCCCTGATGGAGGGAAGTGAGACATATTCCAACCCGCAATCCCACCCGAGGATGGGTACTAAGAGGGAGGTGTCCCTCGCTGGCAAGGAGGATGGGGTACACGGAATGGTCAGGGAATCATCAAATGGTGAGTGCATAAGAAGGCAATAGCTACCTCCATCATATTTGCAGAGAGAGAATCCATGCTTCTGTGAGGAGACTCTAAATGTGACTAGTGCGAAAGCCACCAACAGCCAGATGCACCTCATAATGATGAACAATTTCAAGGAGTTTCAGAGTGTAAGGAGCCACTGAGCCATAAGCCTGACAACCATAATCCAGTCTGGGCAAAACTGGAGCACTGTAAAGATGGAGAAGAGTAGCATGGTCATCACCCCAAAATGTGTGGGCCTCAAGGCAGACAACATTCATCTTCCGCATGCAGGTAGTCTTCAGGTGGTAAATACGGGGCAGCTATGTCAGCTTAATATCAAAAATAAGGCCCAAGGGATGGAACTGTGCTACAACATCTAGGCGCTGGTTGCCTAAATAAAGTTCTGGATTGGGATGTACTGCATGTCAATGGCAAAAATGCATAAATCACAATTTGGAGGGAGAAAAGTGGAAGCTATGGGGAAAGGGCCCATGTGGAGGCCCGTTGGATGCCACTTTGAAGCTGGGTTTCAGCAGATGCTACCAATTGGGAGTTGCACCAGATGCAAAAATCATTGACTTACAATGCCGTGGTAACCAGAGGCCCAACAGAGGTTACAATCCCACCGATGGTGATAAGGAAGAGTGTCACACTTTAACACAGAAACCTGTGGGATACTGTTCTCTGGATCTGAGGGGTACTGAGTAAAGTGACAACTCTTACCCAGAAGACTCGATGGGATGAAAATTCATGGATAAAAATTGTAAGGGGCCACAAAAGCCTCAGTTATGGATAGTAACTAAAATGTGAAGGCACCAAGCTGTGTTGCATGTCTAATGTAGGTCAAAGATGACCACAAAAAGGTGTCTGAGTTCAGCAAAAGCTTTTTGGATTCTTGTGTCCAAACTGAGTAAATGTTCAGTTGTAAACCATCCTTCCTGGGAGCTACATTGATACGGGAGCAAAAGGCTCTGAGATTCGAGCACCCAACTTAATTGAAAGCTAACCATCCTCTCGAGCAGTTTACAACGGAAGTCAGTCAGACTAATCGGTTGGTAGCTGTCAAGAGACATTTGATTATTCCCGGACTTAAGTACGGGGATAACTATGCTGTCTTGCCACTGTGAGGGGAAGGCACCCATGAGCCAAAAGTGACTAAAGACCCTGAGTAGATGTCGCCTCTGGCTAACGCCCAAGTTTTGGATCATCTGGTTGTGGATGGAATCTGGGCTTAGGGCTGAGTCATGTGAAGAGCTAAGTGCCTGCAAGAATTCCCATTCAGTGAAGTATTCATTATAGGTTTCAGCTTGGTGAGGTTTGAAACAGAGGGGGTTTCTTCAACTCATTGTTTCTGCTGAAGAAAGGTAGCACGATAGGATGAGGATGCCAATGCTGCCGCAAAGTGTGTCGTGAGGTGTGCTGCAAGTACCGATGGATCAGTACACAGAGCACCCTGTAGAATAAGACCCTTGATAGTTGTATGGAGCTTGGACCAAACCTGAGATGAAGAGGCATACAACACCATGGAGGAAATATAGTGCTCCCAGGATTCCTTTTTACTCTGCTTAGTAAGATTGTGAGCCTTTTCATGGAGAAGTTTAAAAGCAATAAGGTTAGTCTGTGAAGGGTGTCGTTTAAATCGTTGCATCACTCATCAGCTGTCCATGATAGCTCCTACATCCTTGGTCCACCACAGTATTGGACTATGACAAGGTGGACTCATGGATAGAGGGACAGCAGTGCCAGTGGCATGAAGAATAGTGACAGAGACGTCTTGCACGACCACATCAATGCACTCCGAGAGACAGATGTCGAAGTGCACAGCAGGCGTATATAAAGCCCAATTGGCTCTGTGGAAAGCCCAGCATGGGGGTCTGTCTGCCTGGTGACGTCAGGAGAATGATAAAATCACTGGAAAGTGGTCACTGTCACAAAGGTGATCATGGGGTGACCAGTGTAGTGCAGCTGAAGAGCAGGGGAGGAGGCCATGAGATCAGTGGCAAAAAAGGTGTCATGAGCAGCACTGAAGCATGTAGGAGAACCATTATTGAGGAGACACAAGTGAAAGTCTGCAGTAGGTTGGTCAATTAGAAGACCCCTACCTGTTGTAGTGGCACTCACCCAAAAAGGGTGGTGTGCATTGAAGTCCCCGAGGAGAAGATATGGGGGTGGGAGTTACTGTATTAAGGTAGGCAGTTCAATATAAGAATATGGAACATCTGGAGGGTGGTAGACACCGTAAATGGTGATTGTTGGGGTTGTCCGCAATCGTACCACTATTGCTTCTATGTTGGTATGAAGGGGGATCCAGTCATTAACATCAGTGTGGATAAAAGTGTAGACCCCTCCAGATGCTATCTCAGGACCTGCACGGTTCTGACAGAACATCCAGTAACCATGAAATGTTGGAAAGTGGTCATAACAGAAATGTGTTTCTTGCAGAACAAGATAGAATGCAGAATAAGAGGAAACAAGTTGTTGTATTTCCAGTAAATGGCAGTAATATCTGTTGCAATTCCACTGGATTACATGTGGTTAGAGTCCAGGTTAGACATAAAGAAGCCAAGGGGAACCCATGTCATCTGGTTAGTGCTCATCACTGGTGAGGATAGGAAGGGTCTAATTCAGCATGAGAAGGAGGGGTGAAGCTCCCTGGGATACCAGGGAAGCCTTGTCCTTGGACTTCTACTGCTTTTTCTTCTCCCTCAGAGGGAGGGAAGAGATGTTATCAGCAAGAGAACAGGTGGCAGCAATGTCTGGATTGAACAGAGAGTGAGTAGCTTTGGGGGCCCTGGAGCATGGGTCCCAAGTTTGCAGGTCTCCTATCTTGAGAATGCCAGGGAGGGGTGTCCCAAGAGTGAACCCCTTCCCTAGCAGGAGCCAGAGGAAGGGATTTCTTCTCTGGCCAAGAAGGAAGAGGAGGAGGAGGAGGAGCAGTTCCTTGATTGGAAGGGATGAGAGTTGCCAGGGAGGGAAAAGTGGGAGGGGGAGGAAAGGGAAGGGTGAACCAAAGGGGAGAGTGAGAGGAGAGGTGGATCGGACCAGGGTAAGGAAGAGGTGGGAGAGGGAAAGGAGTCCACGTAAATCAAAATATTGAACATTTACAGTTGGCAGACTCCACTGAATTATTTATTGGTCCAGATCACCACTGGGAAAGAGTGGATGATGCAGTGCCAATGCACGTTTCTCCATGTCTACCATTGTTGCTCTCTGAACTAAGGTGGATCAACAGTGGGTGCTGACTAGGTGTTTTAGCTAAATATGCAACTACTAATCTCATTAATTTAGCTGTTGGAGAACTGAATGATGGCGCTACACATAGCTTTTGGGATTTAGAATCAACTGAAATCAGCACCGATCAAGAATGATTAATGAAAGAGAAGGAGTCAGTGGCAGTGAGTTTCATGCAATGTACATGCTTGCAAACCAATGATGAGTAGTTCGCCTCCCTCAACCATCCAATGTTTTTCTATCTAACAACTTTCACAATGTCAAGTGACATTTTGTTGCCTCAGGAAAATATTATGTAGAAATGTTGACCTAAGACTTGTTTATGGCAAGTTAATGTTGGAGTTCATTAAAAACTACCACATAGAGTTGGCTCCTACCAAAAATCCTGCAAATTATTTTATTTGCCTCATCAATTGGTCAAGCAAACAAGACACGGGAGTGCAAAATGGTGGATAGTCTTTGATGGTTCTTCTTACAAATGAGGTGCACCCTCTCTTACGCTTACAAACGAGGTGGACTCTCTCTTACTGAGACTTTAGAAATCAGGCCTAACTTGTTGCCTGAAGTGATTGAGATCCTTTTGAGATTCCATCTGCAACACCTTGTAGTCACTGCTGACATTGTTTACATTTTCCTGCAGCTCTCTTTGTCTTGACAATAGAGATCTTACTAGTTTCTTCTGGTACAAGACCAACAATAACAAGGTTGAAGATCACATTGATGCAATCCAAAGGACAATTTATTGATTCTCATGCAGCCTGTTCCTGCTTTCAGCAACTATTCATGAACTAGCAGACACTTATCTATCGCAGTTCCCTGGAGCACCAGCCTTACTGCATAAGAATATGTACATGGGTGACTTTACTGCAGGAAGTGAATCGGAAAGTAGGTTAGTCTCACTATATTGTTAAGTTATCTTCGCTAATGAATAAAATCAAATTGACACTGTCAATGTGGATGACTAATATGGAAGAATTATCTGCTATTTGGAAGGTGGAACAAACAATCAAAAGTCACAATTCTAACAACATGGAACTCAGAAGAAGGCACATTCTCAGTGAGTCAGCAACAAGTCACCACAAAATTTTGAGAGACAACTGCAACAAAAAGAAATTTACTAAGAGCAACAGCAGGTCTTTATGACCCACTGGGATTAATAACTCCAACATCCATCATAGGAAAAATTCTGTTTCAAGACACTTGGTTGCTTGGACTATTTTGGGATGAACCCCTGCCCTACAAACTGTAGGTTAGATAGTGCACCTGGCTGTCAAACATTCTTGGGCTATCCCACCGGCTGCTGTGGCCAAGTGGTTCTAGATGCTTCAGTCCAGAACCGCACTGCTGCTATGGTCGCAGGTTCGAATCCTGCCTCGGGCATGGATGTGTGTGATGTCCTTAGGTTAGTTATGTTTAAGTAGTTCTGAGTCCAGGGGGACTGATGACCTCAGATGTTAAGTCCCATAGTGCTTGAGCCATTTGAACCATTTTGAGCTATCTAATATTGCTATTCCAAGGTGGATCCAACTGTCAAGAGCAATAGCTCCTATATTCACGTTTTCTGTGATGCATCTGAAACAGCATATGCTGCCACTTCTAGTGACAACATTTCCAAACTAATGTGTAATAAAAGTAGATTAGTGTCATTGAAGAAAATAACACTTCCTCAGATTGAACAGCTTGTAGTACTGATAGGAGCCTGACTACTATACTATTATTACAAGGTCACAACCTCTGACCTTAGCAGAGTGAAACTTTGACAGATGCCGTTGTAACCCGTGGATGGATGGAAGGTGAGATCGTCACTTTTAGAACATTTGTATGCAACACAGTGTCAGAAATACATACATGTACCACACCATCTCAGTGGAGATACTGTCCAGGCAAAGACAACCTGTCAGATTAAGTTTCAAGGGGATCCACAGCTCATGTTGTGAATATTGGATATCTGCTGGAATGGGCCAACATGACTACCACAATATTCTAATTTATGGCCAAGCACTCACTTCACATCTATTGCACCTAAAATTTTATTGAAAGCTAGGAAATTAGATAAATTTTCTCAGGATTTTCTCACTCAGACTTCACAATCACTCATAAATGTAAACAGATTCATCTCTTACTGGGAACTGTTATGAACCACTGTCACCTCCTATGTTTCAAAATAAAAGTCCTTCAAGAAATGGATTTATGTGAAGTATTCATTGCAGAAGAGGTAGCAGAAGCTCATCTTTATTGGATTAAAACTATGCAGCAAGAATTTTTCTCCCTGCAAATCATCACTCTAAGCAAAGATCTTCAACTTTCTACCCTCTGCAAGGCACTGAGCCACAGCAGCATGGACAGGATGTCCTAGAATCTATACTTATGAACATAAAAGCTGCCTGCAGTTCAAGACCCATTACACAAAACTGAGGATGAAGTGCTTACCCCAGCTCATTTTCTCATGGGAGGAAGAATTACCACCCTACCCACAGGCTCTGAGCCACCAAAAACAACAGGTTTTGTAATGCAATCTATGCTGCTGCAGAAGATATCTGACGAGTTTTAGAAGTGGTGGAGCAAAGAGTATTTTTGCTCTTTTGGAGCTTTCATCAATTTAAGAATACTGGCAAACCACTGAAGATCCAGACTGGAGATATTGCACTCTTTCGAGAGGATATTCTTCCCCACCACATGTGGAAGAGAGTAAGAGTGAAAGAACTGTGAACAGGTTGGGATGGATTACCTCAAACTGTTATCCTCATTATCCCAGATGGAAGTGATGTCACCAGGCCAGTCCAGCTGGTCCTCCCTCTGGAAGTCAACTATGGTGGGGAGGGTGTAAACGATCAGTAACATTTTACAACAATGTCTAGAGCACTTTATCTGTGTACCTATATTTGTATAACATTTCTGCTGTCTCATTGTTATAAATATGTAAACAAACACTCTGTTGAAGTGATTAGCTTGTACTTCCTTGCTTTCTCAACTTGACAATGACAGCTGCCACAGTCCCTCTACCCCTCTATCATACACCATGGTTTGCAGAGTATGTCTGTAGACAGAAACTTATCTCTACACTTGGTCCGCAAACAGACCCTCAGTGCCACATCTTCTTCTGATATTCAGGAAGCCCAACAAACCCACTAACAGCTACTAAATGATATCAGTGCAAACTAAAACAACTAAACCAAATTTATTCTGGGATTATGACTTACTTTGTCACAATTGAAATGACAAATATGTTCCTCAAAAGCATTCCTGCTTCCTCCACAGTACCATTCAATTGTGACTAGGTTAATGTCCCACTGCTCGCTTCCTTGTATGGGCTTTGCTCTCAATACTATGACCAATAATCTTATCCCTGTGAAAGATGTGGAGCAAGACATTCCATGCATAAAGCCACTATATCCCATTGATTGTAGATCTTTGCCCATCAGAACCAGGCCTACTAAAAAAATCAAGAATATCAATTGCTTATTGCAAACTCTAAATCTATTGCTATTTCACATTATCAGCTAACCAACTGCCATTTCTTATGAATGACCAAAGTTGGACAGCATGCATGACAACACAGTTGTAAAGCATTCTTTTAACCAGAAGCATGACTGCCTGTCAATGATTTGATGAGCATTATAATCTCTTCACTGGTTGTATCCATGAAATGATGTCGCTCAGAAATGCATGCAGCATCTGCACAAGTACAGCAAAGACTGTTAAAACACAAAACTGAAGGGCTATAATTTTTTTCATCACTTTAGCCAAGTCCATTTATTTCAACACGCAATTCACCAACTTTGACAAGTCAAACACCAAATTAAAAAATGGATGAAGAACACTCTCAATCACAATACCAAAAACAGGCAGTCACATAGCAACAATAACAACCATTGCTTACATTGTTCGGTCTAACTAAAAAAAAAAAAAAAAAAAAAAAGGCATTATGTTAGGTGACATCAGAACACCAGAAAGTATGTGTATGTGTTCATTCAAGAAGAGAAAAATTTTATCTTAAATGATTTTTGTTTCATATTCTGTACAAAGTTACACACTATTCTGTCAAGGCCACAGCATTATTTCACACTAATTGATTTTTTGTGTTTAGTGTTCATGTAATAAATTTTTATCATAACATATCTAAAACATCTGTACTTCACTGTTTATCTTTAGCCACTATGCTATCCCCTGACATTAAGGAATCATCAGAGTCTTGCTCAAAGATTTCATTATTTTATAATCTGTCTCAAAACCAAGAAAATTAATGTCACTTGTGTCACTGTTTTTATTTGTTTCTTGTTCAAGGATG